>NW_026736082.1:0-84827 GCF_949786415.1 Peromyscus eremicus
TTGTTTCCCAGTCCTAAATGTAGTTGAATTACATGCAGTTTCTTGTCCTATGAGCAAGAGTTGTTTTCTGGTAAGAAGAGTCACTATTGCGCTCCTATTGCCATACACAGTGCAAACAACACTTGCTACTGTTCTTTGCAAGTACAGTGTATTGGACAGAAGAGGAGCTAATGTCCTTGTCAGTTTCCTAAGCAGAGTTGAACTAGATATGGCCCGTGTGTGTAGGAAGCACAGTTCTTTTGTTCTGAGCAAGCTCACTGTTCAGACCCCATCGGAAACACTGTAGAGTAGAAGAGTGCTCTTTTCTCAAAAGCAGAGTGTGTTTCTTGTAAGGCGAGCTAGCGTTTGTTTCGCAGTGCTAAATGGATTTGAATCACATGCAGTTTCAGGTCCTACGAGCAAGAGATTTTTCTGGTAAGAAGAGTCACTATTGAGCTCCCATTGTCATACACAGGGCAAATAGCACTGGCGTCTGTTCCCAGCAAGTACAGTGTATTGCACTGAAGTGGACCAACTGTTCTTGTCAGTTTCCTAAGCAGAGTTGAACTAGATATAGCCAGTGTGTGTAGGATGCCAAGTTCTTTTGTTCTGAGCAAGCTCACTATTCTGGCCCTATAGGAAACACAGTAGAGTAGAAGAGTGCTCTTTTCTCAAAAGCAGAGAGTGTTTCTTGTAAGTTGAGCTAGTGTATTTTTCCCGTCCTAAATCTAGTTGAGTCACATGCAGTTTCTGGTCCTACGAACAAGAGATGTTTTCTGGTAAGAAGAGCAACTATTCCGCTCCCATTGTCATACACAGGGCAAATAGCACTCGCGTCTGTTCCCAGCAAGTACAGTGTATTGGACTGAAGATGATCTACTGCTCTTGTCAGTTTCCTAAGCAGAGTTGAACTAGATATGGCCCGTATGTGTAGGAAGCACAGTTCTTTTGTTCTGAGCAAGCTCACTGCTCTGGCACTATAGGAAACACAGTAGAGTAGAAGAGTGCTATTTTCTCAAAAGCAGAGTGTTTTTCTTGTAAGGCGAGCTAGCATTTGTTTCTCAGTCCAAAATGGAGTTGAATCACATGTAGTTTCTGGTCCTACGAGCAAGCGATGCATTCTGGTAAGGAAAGTCACTATTGTGCTCCCTTTGCGATAAACAGTGCAAATAGCACTCACGTCTGTTCCCATCAAGTACAGTGTATTGGACTGAAGAGGAGCTGCTGTTCTTGTCAGTTTCCTAAGCAGAGTTGAACTAGATATGGCTCGTGTGTGTAGGAAGCACAGTTCTTTTGTTCTGAGCAAGCTCACTCTTCTGGCCCTACAGGAAACACAGTAGATTAGAAGAGTGCTCTTTTCTCAAAAGCAGAGTGTGTTTCTTGTAAGGCGAGCTAGCGTTTGTTTCCCAGTCCCAAATGGAGTTGAATCCCATGCAGTTTCTGGTCCTACAAGCAAGAGTTGTTTCCTGTAAGAAGAGTCACTATTGCGCTCCCATTGTCATACACAGGGCAAATAGTACTGGCGTCTGTTCCCAGCAAGTACAGTGTATTGGACTGAAGAGGATCTACTGTTCGTGTCAGGGTCCTAAGCAGAATTGATCTAGATATGGCCGTGTGTGTTGGAAGCACTGTTCTTTTGTTCTGAGCAAGCTCACTGTTCGGAGCCCATAGGAAACACAGTTGAGTAGAAGAGTGCTCTTTTCTCAAAAGCAGAGTGTGTTTCTTGTTAGGCGAGCTAGTGTTTGTTTCCCAGACAGAAATGGAGTTGAATCCCATGCAGTTTCTGGTCCTACGAGCAAGAGTTTTTTTCTGGTAAGAAGAGTCACTATTGCGCTCCCATTGTCATACACAGGGCAAATAGCACTGGCGTCTGTTCCCAGCATGTACAGTGTATTGGACAGAAGAGGAGCTACTGTTCTTGTCAGTTTCCTGAGCAGAATTGAACTAGATATGGCCCGTGTGTGTAGGAAGCACAGTTCTTTTGTTCTGAGCAAGATTACTGTTCGGACCCCACAGGAAACACAGTAGAGAAGAAGTGTGCTCGTTTCTCAAAAGCAGAGTGTGTTTCTTGTAAGGCGATCTAGCGTTTGTTTCCCAGTCCTAAATGGAGTTGAGTCACATGCAGTTTCTGTTCCTACGAGCAACGGTTGTTTTCTAGTAAGGAAAGTCACTATTGCGCTCCCATTGCCATATACAGTGCAAATAACACTCGCGTCTGTTCCCAGCAATTACAGTGTATTGGACTGAATAGGAGCTACTGTTCTTGTCAGTTTCCTAAGCAGAGTTGAACTAGATATGGCCCGTGTGTGTAGGAAGTACAGTTCTTTTGTTCTGAGCAAGCTCACTGTTTAGACCCCATAGGAAACACAGTAGAGTAGAAGAGTGCTCTTTTTTCAAAAGCAGAGTGTGTTTCTTGTAAGGAGAGCTAGCGTTTGTTTCACAATCCTAAATGGAGTTGAATCCCATGCAGTTTCTGGTCCTATGAGCAAGAGTTGTTTTCTGGTAAGAAGAGTCAATATTGCGCTGCCATTGCCATACACAGGACAAATAGCACTGGAGTCTTTTCCCAGCAAGTACAGTGTATTGGAATGAACAGGATCTACTGTTCTTGTCAGGTTCCTAAGCAGAATTGAACTAGATATGGCCTTGTGTGTAGGAAGCACAGTTCTTTTGCTCTGAGAAAGTTCACTGTTCGGACCTCTTAGGAAACACAGTAGAGTAGAACAGTGCTTTTTTCTCTAAATCGGAGTGTGTTTCTTGTAAGGCGAGCTAGTGTTTGTTTCCCAGTCCTAAATGGAGTTGAATCACATGCAGATTCTGGTCCTAAGAGCAAGAATTGTTTTCTGGTAAGAAGAGTCACTATGATGCTCCCCTTGTCATACACAGGGCAAATAGCACTCGCGTCTGTTCCCAGCATGTACAGTGTATTGGACTGAAAAGGTCTACTGTTCTTGTCAGGTTCCTAAGCAGAGTTGAACTAGATATGGCCGGGTGTGTAGGAAGCACAATTCTTTTGTTCTGAGCAAGCTCACTGTTCTGGCCCTATAGGAAACACAGTAGATTAGAAGAGTGCTCTTTTCTCAAAAGCAGAGATTGTTTCTTGTAAGGCGAGCTAGCGTTTGTTTCCCAGTCCTATATGGAGTTGAATCACATGCAGTTTCTGGTCCTACGAGCAAGAGTTGTTTTCTGGTAAGGAAAGTCACTATTGAGCTCCCATTGCCATACACAGTGCAAATAGCACTCGCGTCTGTTCCCAGCAAGTACAGTGTATTGGACTGAAATGGAGCTACTGTTCTTGTCAGTTTCCTAAGCAGAGTTGAACTAGATATGGCCCGTGTGTAGGAAGCACAGTTCTTTTGTTCTGAGCAAGCTCACCATTCTGGCTCTATAGGAAACACAGTAGAGTAGAGGAGTGCTCTTTTCTCTAAAGCAGAGTGTGTTTCTTGTAAGGCGAGCTAGCGTTTGTTTCCCAGTCCTTAATGGAGTTGTATCCCATGCACTTTCTGGTCCTAGGAGCAAGAGTTGTTTTCAGTTAAGAAGAGTCAATATTGCGCTGCCATTGCCATACACAGGACAAATAGCACTGGAGTCTTTTCGCAGCAAGTACAGTGTATTGGACTGAAGAGGATCTACTGTTCTTGTCAGGTTCCTAAGCAGAATTGAACTAGATATGGCCGTGTGTGTAGGAAGCACAGTTCTTTTGTTCTGAGCAAGTTCATTGTTCGGACCTCTTAGGAAACACAGTAGAGTAGAAAAGTGCTTTTTTCTCTAAATCAGAGTGTGTTTCTTGTAAGGCGAGCTAGTGTTTGTTTCCCAGTCAGAAATGGAGTTGAATCACATGCAGTTTCTGGTCCTAAGAGCAAGAGTTGTTTTCTGGTAAGAAGAGTCTCTATTATGCTCCCATTGTCATACACAGGGCAAATAGCACTCGCGTCTCTCCCAGCATGTACAGTGTATTGTACTGAAGAGGTCTACTGTTCTTTTGAGGTTCCTAAGCAGAGTTGAACTAGATATGGCCGTGTGTGTAGGAAGCACAATTCTTTTGTTCTGAGCAAGCTCACTGTTCTGGCCCTATAGGAAACACAGTAGATTAGAACAGTGCTCTTTTCTCAAAAGCAGAGTGTGTTTCTTGTAAGGCGAGCTAGCGTTTGTTTCCCAGTCCTATATGGAGTTGAATCACATGCAGTTTCTGGTCCTACGAGCAAGAGTTGTTTTCTGGTAAGGAAAGTCACTATTGAGCTCCCATTGCCATACACAGTGCAAATAGCACTCGCGTCTGTTCCAAGCAAGTACAATGTATTGGACTGAAGAGGAGCTACTGTTCTTGTCAGTTTCCTAAGCAGAGTTGAACTAGATATGGCCCGTGTGTAGGAAGCACAGTTCTTTTGTTCTGAGCAAGCTCACTGTTCTGGCCCTATAGGAAACACAGTAGAGTAGAAGAGTGCTCTTTTCTCAAAAGCAGAGTGTGTTTCTTGGAAGGCGAGCTAGCGTTTGTTTCCCAGTCCTAAATGCAGTTGAGTCCCATGCAGTTTTTTGTCCTATGAGCAAGAGTTGTTTTCTGGTAAGACGAGTCACTATTGTGCTCCAATTGCCATACACAGTGCAAAAAGCACTCGCGTCTATTCCCCGCACGTACGGTGTATTGGACTGAAGAGGAGCTACTGTTCTTGTCACTTTCCTTAGCAGAGTTGAAATAGATATGGCCGTGTTTGTGGTAAGAGCAGTTCTTTGTTCTGAGCAAGCTCAATGTTCGGACTCCATAGGAAACACAGTAGAGTAGAAGAGTGCTCTTTTCTCAAAAGCAGAGTGTGTTTCTTGTAAGTCGAGCTAGCGTTTGTTTCCCAGTCCTAAATGGAGTTGAGTCACATGCAGTTTTTTGTCCTACGAGCAAGAGTTGTTTTCTGGTAAGGCGAGTCACTATTGTGCTCCAATTGCCATACACAGTGTAAATAGCACTCGCGTTTCTTCCACGCAAGTACAGTGTATTGGACTGAAGAGGAGCTACTGTTCTTGTCAGTTTCCTAAGCAGAGTTGAACTAGATATGGCCCGTGTGTAGGAAGCACAGTTCTTTTGTTCTGAGCAAGCTCACTGTTCGGACTCCATAGGAAACACAGTATAATAGACTAGTGCTCTTTTCTCAAAAGCAGAGTATGTTTCATGTAAGGCGAGCTAGCGTTTGTTTCCCAGTCCTAAATGGAGTGGAATCACATGCAGTTTCTGGTCCTACGAGAAAGAGTTGTTTTATGGTAAGAAGAGTCACTATTGCGCTGCCATTGCCATACTCAGGACAAATAGCACTGGCGTCTGTTCCTAGCAAGTACAGTGTATTGGACTGAAGAGCATCTACTGTTCTGGTCAGGTTCCTAAGCAGAATTGAACTAGATATGGCCGTGTGTGTAGGAAGCACAGTTCTTTTGTTCTGAGCAAGCTCACTGTTCAGACCCCATAGGAAACACAGTAGAGTAGAATTGTGCTCCTTTCACAAAAGCAGAGTGTGTTTCTTGTAAGGCGAGCTAGCGTTTGTTTCCCAGTCCTAAATGGAGTTGAATCACATGCAGTTTCTGGTCCTACGAGCAAGAGTTGTTTTCTGGTAAGGAAAGTCACTATTGCGCTCCCATTGCCATACACAGTGCAAATAGCACTTGCGTCTGTTCCCAGCAAGTACAGTGTATCGGACTGAAGAGGAGCTACTGTTCTTGTCAGTTTCCTAAGCAGAGTTGATCTAGATATGGTCGGTGTGTAGGAAGCACAGTTCTTTTGTTCTTAGCAAGCTCACAGTTTAAACCCATAGGAAACACCTTAGAGTAGAAGAGTGCTCTTTTCTCTAAAGCAGAGTGTGTTTCTTGTAAGGCCAGCTAGCGTTTGTTTCGCAGTCCTAAATAGAGTGGAATCACATGCAGTTTCTGGTCCTACAAGCAAGAGTTGTTTTCTGGTAAGGAAAGTAACTATTGCGCTCCCATTGCCTTACACAGTGCAAATAGCTCTCGCGTCTGTTCCCAGCAAGTACAGTGTATCAGACTGAAGAGGAGCTACTGTTCTTGTCAGTTTCCTAAGCAGAGTTGAACTAGATATGGCCCGTGTGTGTAGGAAGCACAGTTCTTATGTTCTGAGCAAGCTCACTGTTCTGGCCCTATAGGAAACACAGTAGAGTAGAAGAGTGCTCTTTTCTCAAGAGCAGAGTGTGTTTCTTAGAAGGCGAGCTAGCGTTTGTTTCCCAGTCCTAAATGTAGTTGAATCACATGCAGTTTCTGTTCCTACGAGCAAGAGTTGTTTTATGGTAAGAATAGTCACTATTGTGCTGCCATTGCCATGCACAGGACAAATAGCACTGGCGTCTGTACACAGCATGTACAGTGTATTGAACTGAATAGGTGCTACTGTTCATGTCAGTTTCCTAAGCAGAGTTGAACTAGATATGATCTGTGTTTGTAGGAAGCACAGTTCTTTTGTTCTGAGCAAGCTCACTGTTTGGACACCATAGCAAACACAGTAGAGTAAAAGAGTGCTCTTTTCTCTAAAGCAGAGTGTGTTTCTTGTAAGGTGAGCTAGCATTTTTTTCGCAGTCCTAAATGGAGTTGAATCCCATGCAGTTTCTGGTCCTACGAGCAAGAGTTGTTTTCTGCTAAGGAAAGTCACTATTGTGCTCCCATTGCCATACACAGTGCAAATAGCACTCGCGTCTCCTCCCAGCAAGTACAGTGTATCGGACTGAAGAGGAGCTACTGTTCTTGTCAGTTTCCTAAGCAGAGTTGAACTAGATATGGCCCGTGTGTAGGAAGCACAGTTCTTTGGTTCTGAGCAAGCTCACTGTTCTGGCCCTATAGGAAACACAGTAGAGTAGAAGAGTGCTCTTTTCTCTAAAGCAGAGTGTGTTTCTAGTAAGGCGAGAAAGCGTTTGTTTCCCAGTCCTAAATGGAGTTGAGTCACATGCAGTTTCTAGTCCTACGAGCAAGAGTTGTTTTATGGTAAGAAGAGTCACTATTTCGCTGCCATTGCCATTCACAGGACAAATAGCCCTGGCGTCTGTTCCCAGCAAGTACAGTGTATTGGACTGAAGAGGATCTACTGTTCTTGTCAGGTTCCTAAGCAGAGTTGAACTAGATATGACCCGTGTGTGTAGGAAGCACAGTTCTTTTGTTCTGAGCAAGCTCACTGTTCGGAAACCATAGGAAATACAGTAGAGTAGAAGAGTGCCCTTTTCTCAATAGCAGAGTGTTTTTCTTGTAAGGCGAGCTAGTGTTTGATTCCCAGTCCTAAATGTATTTGAATCACATGCAGTTTCTGGTCCTATGAGCAAGAGTTATTTAGGTAAAGAAAGTCATTATTGCGCTCCCATTGTCATACACAGGGCAAAAAGCAATGGCGACTGTTCCCAGCATGTACATTGTATTGGACTGAAAAGGATCTACTGTTCTTGTCAGTTTCCTAAACAGAATTGAACTAGATATGGCCATGGGTATAGGAAGCACAGTTCTTTTTTCTGAGAAAGCTCTCTGTTCTGGCCCTATAGGAAACACAGTAGAGTAGAAGAGTGCTCTTTTCTCAAAAGCAGAGTGTGTTTCTTGTAAGGCGAGCTAGCATTTGTTTCCCAGTCCTAAATGGAGTTGAATCACATAAAGTTTTTGGTCCTACGAAAAGAGTTGTTTTCTGGTAAGGAAAGTCAATATTGCGTTTCCTTTGCCATACACAGTGCAAATAGCACTCACGTATGTTCCCAGCAAGTACAGTGTATTGGACTGAAGAGGAGCTACTGTTCTTGTCAGTTTCCTAAGCAGAATTGAACTAGCTATGGCCGGGTGTGTAGGAAGCACAGTGTTTTTGTTCTGAGCAAGCTCACTGTTCTGGCCATATAGGAAACACAGTAGAGTAGAAGATTGCTCTTTTCACGAAAGCAGAGTGTGTTTCTTGTAAGGAGAGCTAGCGTTTTTTTCCCAGTCCTAAATGGAGGTGAGTCACATGCAGTTTTTGGTCCTACGACCATGAGTTGTTTTCTGGTAAGAAGAGTCACTATTGTGCTCCAATTGCCATACACAGTGCAAATAGCACTCGCGTATGTTTCCAGCAAGTACAGTGTATTGGACTGAAGAGGAGCTACTGTTCCTGACAGTTTCCTAAGCAGAGTTGAACTACATATGGCCTGTGTGTGTAGGTAACACAGTTCTTTTGTTCTGAGCAAGCTCACAGTTCGGACCCCATAGGAGACACAGTAGAGTAGAAGAGTGCTCTTTTCTCAAAAGCAATGTGTGTTTCTTGTAAAGCAAGCTAGCATTTGTTTTCCAGTCCTAAATGGAGTTGAGTCACTTCCAGTTTCTGGTCCTACGAGCAAGAGTTGTTTTCTGGTAAGAAGAGTCACTATTGCGCTCCCATTGTCACACAAAATGCAAATAGCACTGGCATCTGTTCCCATCAAGTACAATGTATTGGACTGAAGAGGAGCTACTGTTCTTGTCAGTTTCCTAAGCAGAGTTGAACTAGATATGGTCCGTGTGTATAGGAAGCACAGTTTTTGTTCTGAGCAAGTTCACTCTTTGGACCACATAGGAAACACAGTAGAGTAGAAGAGTGCTCTTTTCTCAAAAGCAGAGTGTGTTTCTTGTAAGGCGAGCTAGCGTTTGTTTCCCAGTCCCAAATGGAGTTGAATCCCATGCAGTTTCTGGTCCTACAAGCAAGAGTTGTTTCCTGTAAGAAGAGTCACTATTGCGCTCCCATTGTCATACACAGGGCAAATAGTACTGGCGTCTGTTCCCAGCAAGTACAGTGTATTGGACTGAAGAGGATCTACTGTTCGTGTCAGGGTCCGAAGCAGAATTGATCTAGATATGGCCGTGTGTGTTGGAAGCACTGTTCTTTTGTTCTGAGCAAGCTCACTGTTCGGAGCCCATAGGAAACACAGTTGAGTAGAAGAGTGCTCTTTTCTCAAAAGCAGATTGTGTTTCTTGTTAGGCGAGCTAGTGTTTGTTTCCCAGACAGAAATGGAGTTGAATCCCATGCAGTTTCTGGTCCTACGAGCAAGAGTTTTTTTCTGGTAAGAAGAGTCACTATTGCGCTCCCATTGTCATACACAGGGCAAATAGCACTGGCGTCTGTTCCCAGCATGTACAGTGTATTGGACAGAAGAGGAGCTACTGTTCTTGTCAGTTTCCTGAGCAGAATTGAACTAGATATGGCCCGTGTGTGTAGGAAGCACAGTTCTTTTGTTCTGAGCAAGATTACTGTTCGGACCCCACAGGAAACACAGTAGAGAAGAAGTGTGCTCGTTTCTCAAAAGCAGAGTGTGTTTCTTGTAAGGCGATCTAGCGTTTGTTTCCCAGTCCTAAATGGAGTTGAGTCACATGCAGTTTCTGTTCCTACGAGCAACGGTTGTTTTCTAGTAAGGAAAGTCACTATTGCGCTCCCATTGCCATATACAGTGCAAATAACACTCGCGTCTGTTCCCAGCAATTACAGTGTATTGGACTGAATAGGAGCTACTGTTCTTGTCAGTTTCCTAAGCAGAGTTGAACTAGATATGGCCCGTGTGTGTAGGAAGTACAGTTCTTTTGTTCTGAGCAAGCTCACTGTTTAGACCCCATAGGAAACACAGTAGAGTAGAAGAGTGCTCTTTTTTCAAAAGCAGAGTGTGTTTCTTGTAAGGAGAGCTAGCGTTTGTTTCACAATCCTAAATGGAGTTGAATCCCATGCAGTTTCTGGTCCTATGAGCAAGAGTTGTTTTCTGGTAAGAAGAGTCAATATTGCGCTGCCATTGCCATACACAGGACAAATAGCACTGGAGTCTTTTCCCAGCAAGTACAGTGTATTGGAATGAACAGGATCTACTGTTCTTGTCAGGTTCCTAAGCAGAATTGAACTAGATATGGCCTTGTGTGTAGGAAGCACAGTTCTTTTGCTCTGAGAAAGTTCACTGTTCGGACCTCTTAGGAAACACAGTAGAGTAGAACAATGCTTTTTTCTCTAAATCGGAGTGTGTTTCTTGTAAGGCGAGCTAGTGTTTGTTTCCCAGTCTTAAATGGAGTTGAATCACATGCAGATTCTGGTCCTAAGAGCAAGAATTGTTTTCTGGTAAGAAGAGTCACTATGATGCTCCCCTTGTCATACACAGGGCAAATAGCACTCGCGTCTGTTCCCAGCATGTACAGTGTATTGGACTGAAAAGGTCTACTGTTCTTGTCAGGTTCCTAAGCAGAGTTGAACTAGATATGGCCGGGTGTGTAGGAAGCACAATTCTTTTGTTCTGAGCAAGCTCACTGTTCTGGCCCTATAGGAAACACAGTAGATTAGAAGAGTGCTCTTTTCTCAAAAGCAGAGTGTGTTTCTTGTAAGGCGAGCTAGCGTTTGTTTCCCAGTCCTATATGGAGTTGAATCACATGCAGTTTCTGGTCCTACGAGCAAGAGTTGTTTTCTGGTAAGGAAAGTCACTATTGAGCTCCCATTGCCATACACAGTGCAAATAGCACTCGCGTCTGTTCCCAGCAAGTACAGTGTATTGGACTGAAATGGAGCTACTGTTCTTGTCAGTTTCCTAAGCAGAGTTGAACTAGATATGGCCCGTGTGTAGGAAGCACAGTTCTTTTGTTCTGAGCAAGCTCACCATTCTGGCTCTATAGGAAACACAGTAGAGTAGAGGAGTGCTCTTTTCTCTAAAGCAGAGTGTGTTTCTTGTAAGGCGAGCTAGCGTTTGTTTCCCAGTCCTTAATGGAGTTGTATCCCATGCACTTTCTGGTCCTAGGAGCAAGAGTTGTTTTCAGTTAAGAAGAGTCAATATTGCGCTGCCATTGCCATACACAGGACAAGTAGCACTGGAGTCTTTTCGCAGCAAGTACAGTGTATTGGACTGAAGAGGATCTACTGTTCTTGTCAGGTTCCTAAGCAGAATTGAACTAGATATGGCCGTGTGTGTAGGAAGCACAGTTCTTTTGTTCTGAGCAAGTTCATTGTTCGGACCTCTTAGGAAACACAGTAGAGTAGAAAAGTGCTTTTTTCTCTAAATCAGAGTGTGTTTCTTGTAAGGCGAGCTAGTGTTTGTTTCCCAGTCAGAAATGGAGTTGAATCACATGCAGTTTCTGGTCCTAAGAGCAAGAGTTGTTTTCTGGTAAGAAGAGTCTCTATTATGCTCCCATTGTCATACACAGGGCAAATAGCACTCGCGTCTCTCCCAGCATGTACAGTGTATTGTACTGAAGAGGTCTACTGTTCTTTTGAGGTTCCTAAGCAGAGTTGAACTAGATATGGCCGTGTGTGTAGGAAGCACAATTCTTTTGTTCTGAGCAAGCTCACTGTTCTGGCCCTATAGGAAACACAGTAGATTAGAACAGTGCTCTTTTCTCAAAAGCAGAGTGTGTTTCTTGTAAGGCGAGCTAGCGTTTGTTTCCCAGTCCTATATGGAGTTGAATCACATGCAGTTTCTGGTCCTACGAGCAAGAGTTGTTTTCTGGTAAGGAAAGTCACTATTGAGCTCCCATTGCCATACACAGTGCAAATAGCACTCGCGTCTGTTCCAAGCAAGTACAATGTATTGGACTGAAGAGGAGCTACTGTTCTTGTCAGTTTCCTAAGCAGAGTTGAACTAGATATGGCCCGTGTGTAGGAAGCTCAGTTCTTTTGTTCTGAGCAAGCTCACTGTTCTGGCCCTATAGGAAACACAGTAGAGTAGAAGAGTGCTCTTTTCTCAAAAGCAGAGTGTGTTTCTTGGAAGGCGAGCTAGCGTTTGTTTCCCAGTCCTAAATGCAGTTGAGTCCCATGCAGTTTTTTGTCCTATGAGCAAGAGTTGTTTTCTGGTAAGACGAGTCACTATTGTGCTCCAATTGCCATACACAGTGCAAAAAGCACTCGCGTCTATTCCCCGCACGTACGGTGTATTGGACTGAAGAGGAGCTACTGTTCTTGTCACTTTCCTTAGCAGAGTTGAAATAGATATGGCCGTGTTTGTGGTAAGAGCAGTTCTTTGTTCTGAGCAAGCTCAATGTTCGGACTCCATAGGAAACACAGTAGAGTAGAAGAGTGCTCTTTTCTCAAAAGCAGAGTGTGTTTCTTGTAAGTCGAGCTAGCGTTTGTTTCCCAGTCCTAAATGGAGTTGAGTCACATGCAGTTTTTTGTCCTACGAGCAAGAGTTGTTTTCTGGTAAGGCGAGTCACTATTGTGCTCCAATTGCCATACACAGTGTAAATAGCACTCGCGTTTCTTCCACGCAAGTACAGTGTATTGGACTGAAGAGGAGCTACTGTTCTTGTCAGTTTCCTAAGCAGAGTTGAACTAGATATGGCCCGTGTGTAGGAAGCACAGTTCTTTTGTTCTGAGCAAGCTCACTGTTCGGACTCCATAGGAAACACAGTATAATAGACTAGTGCTCTTTTCTCAAAAGCAGAGTATGTTTCATGTAAGGCGAGCTAGCGTTTGTTTCCCAGTCCTAAATGGAGTGGAATCACATGCAGTTTCTGGTCCTACGAGAAAGAGTTGTTTTATGGTAAGAAGAGTCACTATTGCGCTGCCATTGCCATACTCAGGACAAATAGCACTGGCGTCTGTTCCTAGCAAGTACAGTGTATTGGACTGAAGAGCATCTACTGTTCTGGTCAGGTTCCTAAGCAGAATTGAACTAGATATGGCCGTGTGTGTAGGAAGCACAGTTCTTTTGTTCTGAGCAAGCTCACTGTTCAGAACTCTTAGGAAACACAGTACAGTAGAAAAGTCCTTTTTTCTCTAAATCAGAGTGTGTTTCTTGTAAGGCGAGCTAGTGTTTGTTTCCCAGTCAGAAATGGAGTTGAATCACATGCAGTTTCTGGTCCTACGACAAGAGTTCTTTTCTGGTAAGGAAAGTCACTATTGCGCTCCCATTGCCATACAGAGTACAAATAGTACTCGCGTCTGTTCCCAGCAAGTACAGTGTATCGGACTTAAGAGGAGCTACTGATCTTGTCAGTTTCCTAATCACAGTTAAACTAGATATGGCCCGTGTGTGTATGAAGCACAGTTCTTTTGTTCTTAGCAAGCTCACTGTTCTGGCCCTATAGGAAACACAGTAGAGTAGAAGAGTGCTCTTTTCTCAAAAGCAGAGTGTGTTTCTTAGAAGGCGAGCTAGCGTTTGTTTCCCAGTCCTAAATGGAGTTGAATCACATGCAGTTTCTGGTCCTACGAGCAAGAGTTGTTTTATGGTAAGAATAGTCACTATTGCGCTGCCATTGCCATGCACAGGACAAATAGCACTGGCGTCTGTTCCCAGCAAGCACAGTGTATTGGACTGAAGAGGATTTACAGTTCTTGTCAGGTTCCTAAGCAGAATTGAACTAGATATGGCCGTGTGTGTAGGAAGCACAGTTCTTTTGTTCTGAGCAAGCTCACTGTTCGGACCATATAGGAATCACAGTAGAGTAGAAAAGTGCTCTTTTCTCAAAAGCAGAGTGTGTTTCTTGTAAGGCGAGCTAGCGTTTGTTTTCCAGTCCTAAATGGAGTTGAATCTCATGCAGTTTCTGGTCCTAGGAGCAAGAGTTGTTTTCTGGTAAGGAAAGTCACTATTTTGCTCCCATTGCCATATACAGTGCAAATAGCACTCGTTTCTGTTCCCAGCAAGTACAGTGTATTGAACTGAATAGGTGCTACTGTTCGTGTCAGTTTCCTAAGCAGAGTTGAACTAGATATGGCCCGTGTGTAGGAAGCACTGTTCTTTGGTTCTGAGCAAGCTCACTGTTCTGGCCCTATAGGAAACACAGTAGAGTAGAAGAGTGCTCTTTTCTCTAAAGCAGAGTGTGTTTCTTGTAAGGCGAGAAAGCGTTTGTTTCCCAGTCCTAAATGGAGTTGAGTCACATGCAGTTTCTAGTCCTAAGAGCAAGAGTTGTTTTATGGTAAGAAGAGTCACTATTGCGCTCCCATTGCCATACAGAGTGCAAATAGCACTCGCCTCTGTTCCCAGCAAGTACAGTGTATTGGACTGAAGAGGAGCTACTGTTCTTGTCAGTTTCCTAAGCAGAGTTGTACTAGATATGGCCCCTGTGTGTAGGAAGCACAGTTCTTTTGTTCTGAGCAAGCTCACTGTTCGGACCCCATAGGAAACACAGTAGAGTAGAAGAGTTCCCTTTTCTCAAAAGCAGAGTTTTTTTCTTGGAAGGCGAGATAGCGTTTGTTTCCCAGTCTTAAATGGAGTTGAGTCACATGCAGTTTCTGGTCCTACGAGCTAGAGTTGTTTTCTGGTAAGAAGAGTCACTATTGCGCTCACATTGTCATACACAGGGCAAATAGCAATGGCGACTGTTCCCAGCATGTACAGTGTATTTGACTGAAGAGGATCTACTGTTCTTGTCAGTATCCTAAACAGAATTGAACTAGATATGGCCATGGGTATAGGAAGCACAGTTCTTTTGTTGTGAGCAAGCTCACTGTTCTGGCCATATAGTAAACACAGTAGAGTAGAAGAGTGCTCTTTTCTCAAAAGCAGAGTCTCTATCTTGTAAGGCGAGCTAGCGTTTATTTCCCAGTTCTAAATGGAGTTGAATCACATGCAGTTTTCGGTCCTACAAGCAAGAGTTGTTTTCTGGTAAGGAAAGTCACTATTGAGCTGCCATTGCCATACAAAGTGCATTTAGCACTCGCGTTTGTTCGCAGCAAGTACAGTGTATTGGACTGAAGAGAGGCTACTGTTCTTGTCAGTTTCCTAAGCAGAGTTGAACTAGATATGTCCCGTCTGTGTAGGAAGCACAGTTCTTTTGTTCTGAGCAATCTCACTGTTCAGACCCCATAGGAAACACAATAGAGTAGAAGAGTGCTCTTTTCTCAAAAGCAGAGTGTGTTTCTTGTAAGGCAAGTTAGTGTTTGTTTCCCAGTCAGAAATGGAGTTGAATCACATGCAGTTTCTGGTCCTACGAGCAAGAGTTGTTTTCTGGTAAGGAAAGTCAATATTTCGCTCTCATTGCGATACACAGTGCAAATAGCACGCGCGTCTGTTCCCAGCAAGTACAGTGTATTGGACTGAAGAGGAGCTACTGTTCTTGTCAGTTTCCTAAGCAGAGTTGAACTAGATATGGCCCGTGTGTGTAGGAAGCACAGTTCTTTTGTTCTGAGCAAGCACACTCTTCGGACCCCACAGGAATCACAGTTGAGTAGAAGAGTGCTCTTTTCTCAAAAGCAGGGTGTGTTTCTTGTTAGGCGAGCTAGTGTTTGTTTCCCAGACAGATGGAGTTGAATCCCATGCAGTTTCTGGTCTTACGAGCAAGAGTTGTTTTCTGGTAAGAAGAGTCACTATTGTGCTCCAATTGCCATACACAGTGCAAATAGCACTCGCGTCTGTTCCCAGCAAGTACAGTGTATTGAACTGAAGAGGATCTACTGTTCTTGTCAGTTTCCTAAGCAGAGTTGAACTAGATATGGCCCGTGTGTGTAGGAAGTACAGTTCTTTTGTTCTGAGCAAGCTCACTGTTCTGGCCCTATAGGAAACACAGTAGAGTAGAAGAGTGCTCTCTTTTCAGAAGCAGAATGTGTTTCTTGTAAGGCGAGCTAGCGTTTGTTTCCCAGTCCTAAATGGAGTTGAGTCTCATGCAGTTTCTGTTCCTACGAGCAATAATTGTTTTCTGGTAAAGAAAGAAACTATTGTGCTCCCATTGCCATACACAGTGCAAATAGCACTCGCGTCTGTTCCCAGCAAGTACAGTGTATTGAACTGAAGAGGATCTACTGTTCTTGTCAGCTTCCTAAGCAGAGTTGAACTAGATATGACCCGTGTGTGTAGGAAGCACAGTTCTTTTGTTCTGAGCAAGCTCACTGTTCGGAAACCATAGGAAATACAGTAGAGTAGAAGAGTGCCCTTTTCTCAATAGCAGAGTGTTTTTCTTGTAAGGCGAGCTAGTGTTTGATTCCCAGTCCTAAATGTATTTGAATCACATGCAGTTTCTGGTCCTACGAGCAAGAGTTGTTTTCTGGTAAAGAAAGTCACTATTGCGCTCCCATTGACATACACAGGGCAAAAAGCAATGGCGAATGTTCCCAGCATGTACATTGTATTGGACTGAAAAGGATCTACTGTTCTTGTCAGTTTCCTAAACAGAATTGAACTAGATATGGCCATGGGTATAGGAAGCACAGTTCTTTTTTCTGAGAAAGCTCTCTGTTCTGGCCCTATAGGAAACACAGTAGAGTAGAGGAGTGCTCTTTTCTCAAAAGCAGAGTGTGTTTCTTGTAAGGCGAGCTAGCATTTGTTTCCCAGTCCTAAATGGAGTTGAATCACATAAAGTTTTTGGTCCTACGAAAAGAGTTGTTTTCTGGTAAGGAAAGTCAATATTGCGCTCCCATTGCCATACACAGTGCAAATAGCACTCACGTATGTTCCCAGCAAGTACAGTGTATTGGACTGAAGAGGAGCTACTGTTCTTGTCAGTTTCCTAAGCAGAATTGAACTAGCTATGGCCGTGTGTGTAGGAAGCACAGTTCTTTTGTTCTGAGCAAGCTCACTGTTCTGGCCCTATAGGAAACACAGTAGAGTAGAAGAGTGCTCTCTTTTCAGAAGCAGAATGTGTTTCTTGTAAGGTGAGCTAGCGTTTTTTTCCAGTCCTAAATGGAGGTGAGTCACATGCAGGTTTTGGTCCTACGACCATGAGTTGTTTTCTGGTAAGAAGAGTCACTATTGCGCTCCAATTGCCATACACAGTACAAATAGCACTCACGTATGTTTCCAGCAAGTACAGTGTATTGGACTGAAGAGGAGCTACTGTTCTTGACAGTTTCCTAAGCAGAGTTGAACTACATAATGCCTGTGTGTGTAGGTAGCACAGTTCTTTTGTTCTGAGCAAGCTCACTGTTCGGACCCTATAGGAGACACAGTAGAGTAGAAGAGTGCTCTTTTCTCAAAAGCAGAGTGTGGTTCTTGTAAAGCAAGCTAGCGTTTGTTTTCCAGTCCTAAATGGAGTTGAGCCACTTCCAGTTTCTGGTCCTACGAGCAAGAGTTGTTTTCTGGAAAGAAGAGTCACTATTGAGTTCCCATTGTCACACACAGTGCAAATAGCCCTGGCACCTGTTCCCATCAAGTACAGTGTATTGGACTGAAGAGGAGCTACTGTTCTTGTCAGTTTCCTAAGCAGAGTTGAACTAGATATGGTCCGTGTGTATAGGAAGCACAGTTCTTTTGTTCTGAGCAAGCTCACTCTTCTGGCCCTATAGGAAACACAGAAGAGTAGAAGAGTGCTCTTTTCTCAGAAGCAGAGTGTGGTTCTTGTAAGGCGAGCTAGCGTTTGTTTCCCAGTCCTAAATGGAGTTGAATCCCATGCAGTTTCTGGTCCTACAAGCAAGAGATGTTTCCTGTAAGAAGAGTCACTATTGCGCTCCCATTGTCATACACAGGGCAAATAGTACTGGCGTCTGTTCCCAGCAAGTACAGTGTATTGGACTGAAGAGGATCTACTGTTCGTGTCAGGGTCCTAAGCAGAACTTATCTAGATATGGCCGTGTGTGTTGGAAGCACTGTTGTTCTGTTCTGAGCAAGCTCACTGTTCGGAGCCCATAGGAAACACAGTTGAGTAGAAGAGTGCTCTTTTCTCAATAGCAGAGTGTGTTTCTTGTTAGGCGAGCTAGTGTTTGTTTCCCAGACAGAAATGGAGTTGAATCCCTTGCAGTTTCTGGTCCTATGAGCAAGAGTTTTTTTCTGGTAAGAAGAGTCACTATTGCGCTCCCATTGTCATACACAGGGCAAATAGTACTGGCGTCTGTTCCCAGCATGTACAGTGTATTGGACAGAAGAGGAGCTACTGTTCTTGTCAGTTTCCTAAGCAGAATTGAACTAGATATGTCCCGTGTGTGTAGGAAGCAAAGTTCTTTTGTTCTGAGCAAGCTTACTGTTTGGACCCCACAGGAAACACTTTAGAGAAGAAGTGTGCTCGTTTCTCAAAAGCAGAGTGTGTTTCTTGTAAGGCGATCTAGCGTTTGTTTCCCAGTCCTAAATGGAGTTGAGTCACATGCAGTTTCTGGTCCTACGAGCAACGGTTGTTTTCTAGTAAGGAAAGTCACTATTGTGCTCCCATTGCCATATACAGTGCAAATAACACTCGCGTCTGTTCCCAGCAAGTACAGTGTATTGGACTGAATAGGAGCTACTGTTCTTGTCAGTTTCCTCAGCAGAGTTGAACTAGATATGGCCCATGTGTGTAGGAAGCACAGTTCTTTTGTTCTGAGCAAGCTCACTGTTTAGACCCCATAGGAAACACAGTAGAGTAGAAGAGTGCTCTTTTTTCAAAAGCAGAGTGTCTTTCTTGTAAGGAGAGCTAGCGTTTGTTTCACAATCCTAAATGGAGTTGAATCCCATGCAGTTTCTGGTCCTACGAGCAAGAGTTGTTTTCTGGTAAGAAGAGTCAATATTGCGCTGCCATTGCCATACACAGGACAAATAGCACTGGAGTCTTTTCCCAGCAAGTACAGTGTATTGGACTGAACAGGATCTACTGTTCTTGTCAAGTTCCTAAGCAGAATTGAACTAGATATGGCCGTGTGTGTAGGAAGCACAATTCTTTTGTTCTGAGCAAGCTCACTGTTCTGGCTCTATAGGAAACACAGTAGATTAGAAGAGTGCTCTTTTCTCAAATGCAGAGTGTGTTTCTTGTAATTCGAGCTAGCGTTTGTTTCCCAGTCCTATATGGAGTTGAATCACATGCAGTTTCTGGTTCTACGAGCAAGAGTTGTTTTCTGGTAAGGAAAGTCTCTATTGAGCTCCCATTGCCATACACAGTGCAAATAGCACTAGCGTCTGTTCCCAGCAAGTACAGTGTATTGGACTGAAATGGAGCTACTGTTCTTGTCAGTTTCCTAAGCAGAGTTGAACTAGATATGGCCCGTGTGTAGGAAGCACAGTTCTTTTGTTCTGAGCCAGCTCACTGTTCTGGCTCTTCAGGAAACACAGTAGAGTAGAAGAGTGCTCTTTTCTCTAAAGCAGAGTGTGTTTCTTGTAAGGCGAGCTAGCGTTTGTTTCCCAGTCCTTAATGGAGTTGAATCCCATGCAGTTTCTGGTCCTAGGAGCAATAGTTGTTTTCAGGTAAGAAGAGTCAACATTGCGCTGCAATTGACAAACACAGGACAAATAGCACTGGAGTCTTTTCCCAGCAAGTACAGTGTATTGGACTGAAGAGGATCTACTGTTCTTGTCAGGTTCCTAAGCAGAATTGAACTAGATATGGCCGTGTGTGTAGGAAGCACAGTTCTTTTGTTCTGAGCAAGTTCACTGTTCAGAACTCTTAGGAAACACAGTACAGTAGAAAAGTCCTTTTTTCTCTAAATCAGAGTGTGTTTCTTGTAAGGCGAGCTAGTGTTTGTTTCCCAGTCAGAAATGGAGTTGAATCACATGTAGTTTCTGGTCCTACGACAAGAGTTCTTTTCTGGTAAGGAAAGTCACTATTGCGCTCCCATTGCCATACAGAGTACAAATAGTACTCGCGTCTGTTCCCAGCAAGTACAGTGTATCGGACTTAAGAGGAGCTACTGATCTTGTCAGTTTCCTAAGCACAGTTAAACTAGATATGGCCCGTGTGTGTATGAAGCACAGTTCTTTTGTTCTTAGCAAGCTCACTGTTCTGGCCCTATAGGAAACACAGTAGAGTAGAAGAGTGCTCTTTTCTCAAAAGCAGAGTGTGTTTCTTAGAAGGCGACCTAGCGTTTGTTTCCCAGTCCTAAATGGAGTTGAATCACATGCAGTTTCTGGTCCTACGAGCAAGAGTTGTTTTATGGTAAGCATAGTCACTATTGCGCTGCCATTGCCATGCACAGGACAAATAGCACTGGCGTCTGTTCCCAGCAAGCACAGTGTATTGGACTGAAGAGGATTTACAGTTCTTGTCAGGTTCCTAAGCAGAATTCAACTAGATATGGCCGTGTGTGTAGGAAGCACAGTTCTTTTGTTCTGAGCAAGCTCACTGTTCGGACCATATAGGAATCACAGTAGAGTAGAAAAGTGCTCTTTTCTCAAAAGCAGAGTGTGTTTCTTGTAAGGCGAGCTAGCGTTTGTTTTCCAGTCCTAAATGGAGTTGAATCTCATGCAGTTTCTGGTCCTAGGAGCAAGAGTTGTTTTCTGGTAAGGAAAGTCACTATTGCGCTCCCATTGCCATATACAGTGCAAATAGCACTCGTTTCTGTTCCCAGCAAGTACAGTGTATTGAACTGAATAGGTGCTACTGTTCGTGTCAGTTTCCTAAGGTGAGTTGAACTAGATATGGCCCGTGTGTAGGAAGCACTGTTCTTTGGTTCTGAGCAAGCTCACTGTTCTGGCCCTATAGGAAACACAGTAGAGTAGAAGAGTGCTCTTTTCTCTAAAGCTGAGTGTGTTTCTTGTAAGGCGAGAAAGCGTTTGTTTCCCAGTCCTAAATGGAGTTGAGTCACATGCAGTTTCTAGTCCTACGAGCAAGAGTTGTTTTATGGTAAGAAGAGTCACTATTGCGCTCCCATTGCCATACAGAGTGCAAATAGCACTCGCCTCTGTTCCCAGCAAGTACAGTGTATTGGACTGAAGAGGAGCTACTGTTCTTGTCAGTTTCCTAAGCAGAGTTGTACTAGATATGGCCCCTGTGTGTAGGAAGCACAGTTCTTTTGTTCTGAGCAAGCTCACTGTTCGGACCCCATAGGAAACACAGTAGAGTAGAAGAGTTCCCTTTTCTCAAAAGCAGAGTTTTTTTCTTGGAAGGCGAGATAGCGTTTGTTTCCCAGTCTTAAATGGAGTTGAGTCACATGCAGTTTCTGGTCCTACGAGCTAGAGTTGTTTTCTGGTAAGAAGAGTCACTATTGCGCTCACATTGTCATACACAGGGCAAATAGCAATGGCGACTGTTCCCAGCATGTACAGTGTATTTGACTGAAGAGGATCTACTGTTCTTGTCAGTATCCTAAACAGAATTGAACTAGATATGGCCATGGGTATAGGAAGCACAGTTCTTTTGTTGTGAGCAAGCTCACTGTTCTGGCCATATAGTAAACACAGTAGAGTAGAAGAGTGCTCTTTTCTCAAAAGCAGAGTCTCTATCTTGTAAGGCGAGCTAGCGTTTATTTCCCAGTTCTAAATGGAGTTGAATCACATGCAGTTTTCGGTCCTACAAGCAAGAGTTGTTTTCTGGTAAGGAAAGTCACTATTGAGCTGCCATTGCCATACAAAGTGCATTTAGCACTCGCGTTTGTTCGCAGCAAGTACAGTGTATTGGACTGAAGAGAGGCTACTGTTCTTGTCAGTTTCCTAAGCAGAGTTGAACTAGATATGTCCCGTCTGTGTAGGAAGCACAGTTCTTTTGTTCTGAGCAATCTCACTGTTCAGACCCCATAGGAAACACAATAGAGTAGAAGAGTGCTCTTTTCTCAAAAGCAGAGTGTGTTTCTTGTAAGGCAAGTTAGTGTTTGTTTCCCAGTCAGAAATGGAGTTGAATCACATGCAGTTTCTGGTCCTACGAGCAAGAGTTGTTTTCTGGTAAGGAAAGTCAATATTTCGCTCTCATTGCGATACACAGTGCAAATAGCACGCGCGTCTGTTCCCAGCAAGTACAGTGTATTGGACTGAAGAGGAGCTACTGTTCTTGTCAGTTTCCTAAGCAGAGTTGAACTAGATATGGCCCGTGTGTGTAGGAAGCACAGTTCTTTTGTTCTGAGCAAGCACACTCTTCGGACCCCACAGGAATCACAGTTGAGTAGAAGAGTGCTCTTTTCTCAAAAGCAGGGTGTTTTTCTTGTTAGGCGAGCTAGTGTTTGTTTCCCAGACAGATGGAGTTGAATCCCATGCAGTTTCTGGTCTTACGAGCAAGAGTTGTTTTCTGGTAAGAAGAGTCACTATTGCGCTCCCATTGCCATACACAGTGCAAATAGCACTCGCGTCTGTTCCCAGCAAGTTCAGTGTATTGGACTGAAGAGGAGCTACTGTTCTTGTCAGTTTCCTAAACAGAATTGATCTAGATATCGCCGTGTGTGTAGGAAGCACAGTTCTTTTGTTCTGAGCAAGCTCACTGTTCTGGCCCTATAGGAAAAACAGTAGACTAGAAGAGCGCTCTTTTCTCAAAAGCAGAGTGTGTTTCTTGTAAGGAGAGCTAGCGTTTGTTTCCCAGTACTAAATGGAGGTGAATCACATGCAGTTTCTGGTCCTACGAGCAAGAGTTGTTTTCTGGTACGAAGAGTCACTATTGTGCTCCAATTGCCATACACAGTGCAAATAGCACTCGCGTCTGTTCCCAGCAAGTACAGTGTATTGAACTGAAGAGGATCTACTGTTCTTGTCAGTTTCCTAAGCAGAGTTGAACTAGATATGGTCCGTGTGTGTAGGAAGCACAGTTCTTTTGTTCTGAGCAAGCTCACTGTTCTGGCCCTATAGGAAACACAGTAGAGTAGAAGAGTGCTCTCTTTTCAGAAGCAGAATGTGTTTCTTGTAAGGCGAGCTAGCGTTTGTTTCCCAGTCCTAAATGGAGTTGAGTCTCATGCAGTTTCTGTTCCTACGAGCAATAATTGTTTTCTGGTAAGGAAAGAAACTATTGTGCTCCCATTGCCATACACAGTGCAAATAGCACTCGCGTCTGTTCCCAGCAAGTACAGTGTATTGAACTGAAGAGGATCTACTGTTCTTGTCAGCTTCCTAAGCAGAGTTGAACTAGATATGACCCGTGTGTGTAGGAAGCACAGTTCTTTTGTTCTGAGCAAGCTCACTGTTCGGAAACCATAGGAAATACAGTAGAGTAGAAGAGTGCCCTTTTCTCAATAGCAGAGTGTTTTTCTTGTAAGGCGAGCTAGTGTTTGATTCCCAGTCCTAAATGTATTTGAATCACATGCAGTTTCTGGTCCTACGAGCAAGAGTTGTTTTCTGGTAAGGAAAGACACTATTGCGCTCCCATTGACATACACAGGGCAAAAAGCAATGGCGACTGTTCCCAGCATGTACATTGTATTGGACTGAAAAGGATCTACTGTTCTTGTCAGTTTCCTAAACAGAATTGAACTAGATATGGCCATGGGTATAGGAAGCACAGTTCTTTTTTCTGAGAAAGCTCTCTGTTCTGGCCCTATAGGAAACACAGTAGAGTAGAAGAGTGCTCTTTTCTCAAAAGCAGAGTGTGTTTCTTGTAAGGCGAGCTAGCATTTGTTTCCCAGTCCTAAATGGAGTTGAATCACATAAAGTTTTTGGTCCTACGAAAAGAGTTGTTTTCTGGTAAGGAAAGTCAATATTGCGCTCCCATTGCCATACACAGTGCAAATAGCACTCACGTATGTTCCCAGCAAGTACAGTGTATTGGACTGAAGAGGAGCTACTGTTCTTGTCAGTTTCCTAAGCAGAATTGAACTAGCTATGGCCGTGTGTGTAGGAAGCACAGTTCTTTTGTTCTGAGCAAGCTCACTGTTCTGGCCCTATAGGAAACACAGTAGAGTAGAAGAGTGCTCTCTTTTCAGAAGCAGAATGTGTTTCTTGTAAGGTGAGCTAGCGTTTTTTTCCAGTCCTAAATGGAGGTGAGTCACATGCAGGTTTTGGTCCTACGACCATGAGTTGTTTTCTGGTAAGAAGAGTCACTATTGCGCTCCAATTGCCATACACAGTGCAAATAGCACTCACGTATGTTTCCAGCAAGTACAGTGTATTGGACTGAAGAGGAGCTACTGTTCTTGACAGTTTCCTAAGCAGAGTTGAACTACATATGGCCTGTGTGTGTAGGTAGCACAGTTCTTTGGTTCTGAGCAAGCTCACTGTTCGGACCCTATAGGAGACACAGTAGAGTAGAAGAGTGCTCTTTTCTCAAAAGCAGAGTGTGGTTCTTGTAAAGCAAGCTAGCGTTTGTTTTCCAGTCCTAAATGGAGTTGAGTCACTTCCAGTTTCTGGTCCTACGAGCAAGAGTTGTTTTCTGGAAAGAAGAGTCACTATTGAGCTCCCATTGTCACACACAGTGCAAATAGCCCTGGCACCTGTTCCCATCAAGTACAGTGTATTGGACTGAAGAGGAGCTACTGTTCTTGTCAGTTTCCTAAGCAGAGTTGAACTAGATATGGTCCGTGTGTATAGGAAGCACAGTTCTTTTGTTCTGAGCAAGCTCACTCTTCTGGCCCTATAGGAAACACAGAAGAGTAGAAGAGTGCTCTTTTCTCAGAAGCAGAGTGTGGTTCTTGTAAGGCGAGCTAGCGTTTGTTTCCCAGTCCTAAATGGAGTTGAATCCCATGCAGTTTCTGGTCCTACAAGCAAGAGATGTTTCCTGTAAGAAGAGTCACTATTGCGCTCCCATTGTCATACACAGGGCAAATAGTACTGGCGTCTGTACCCAGCAAGTACAGTGTATTGGACTGAGGAGGATCTACTGTTCGTGTCAGGGTCCTAAGCAGAACTTATCTAGATATGGCCGTGTGTGTTGGAAGCACTGTTGTTCTGTTCTGAGCAAGCTCACTGTGCGGAGCCCATAGGAAACACAGTTGAGTAGAAGAGTGCTCTTTTCTCAAAAGCAGAGTGTGTTTCTTGTTAGGCGAGCTAGTGTTTGTTTCCCAGACAGAAATGGAGTTGAATCCCTTGCAGTTTCTGGTCCTACGAGCAAGAGTTTTTTTCTGGTAAGAAGAGTCACTATTGCGCTCCCATTGTCATACACAGGGCAAATAGTACTGGCGTCTGTTCCCAGCATGTACAGTGTATTGGACAGAAGAGGAGCTACTGTTCTTGTCAGTTTCCTAAGCAGAATTGAACTAGATATGTCCCGTGTGTGTAGGAAGCAAAGTTCTTTTGTTCTGAGCAAGCTTACTGTTTGGACCCCACAGGAAACACATTAGAGAAGAAGTGTGCTCGTTTCTCAAAAGCAGAGTGTGTTTCTTGTAAGGCGATCTAGCGTTTGTTTCCCAGTCCTAAATGGAGTTGAGTCACATGCAGTTTCTGGTCCTACGAGCAACGGTTGTTTTCTAGTAAGGAAAGTCACTATTGTGCTTTCATTGCCATATACATTGCAAATAACACTCGCATCTGTTCCCAGCAAGTACAGTGTATTGGACTGAATAGGAGCTACTGTTCTTGTCAGTTTCCTAAGCAGAGTTGAACTAGATATGGCCCATGTGTGTAGGAAGCACAGTTCTTTTGTTCTGAGCAAGCTCACTGTTTAGACCCCATAGGAAACACAGTAGAGTAGAAGAGTGCTCTTTTTTCAAAAGCAGAGTGTCTTTCTTGTAAGGAGAGCTAGCGTTTGTTTCACAATCCTAAATGGAGTTGAATCCCATGCAGTTTCTGGTCCTACGAGCAAGAGTTGTTTTCTGGTAAGAAGAGTCAATATTGCGCTGCCATTGCCATACACAGGACAAATAGCACTGGAGTCTTTTCCCAGCAAGTACAGTGTATTGGACTGAACAGGATCTACTGTTCTTGTCAAGTTCCTAAGCAGAATTGAACTAGATATGGCCGTGTGTGTAGGAAGCACAATTCTTTTGTTCTGAGCAAGCTCACTGTTCTGGCTCTATAGGAAACACAGTAGATTAGAAGAGTGCTCTTTTCTCAAATGCAGAGTGTGTTTCTTGTAATTCGAGCTAGCGTTTGTTTCCCAGTCCTATATGGAGTTGAATCACATGCAGTTTCTGGTTCTACGAGCAAGAGTTGTTTTCTGGTAAGGAAAGTCTCTATTGAGCTCCCATTGCCATACATAGTGCAAATAGCTCTAGCGTCTGTTCCCAGCAAGTACGGTGTATTGGACTGAAATGGAGCTACTGTTCTTGTCAGTTTCCTAAGCAGAGTTGAACTAGATATGGCCCGTGTGTAGGAAGCACAGTTCTTTTGTTCTGAGCAAGCTCACTGTTCTGGCTCTTCAGGAAACACAGTAGAGTAGAAGAGTGCTCTTTTCTCTAAAGCAGAGTGTGTTTCTTGTAAGGCGAGCTAGCGTTTGTTTCCCAGTCCTTAATGGAGTTGAATCCCATGCAGTTTCTGGTCCTACGAGCAAGAGTTGTTTTCAGGTAAGAAGAGTCAACATTGCGCTGCAATTGACATACACAGGACAAATAGCACTGGAGTCTTTTCCCAGCAAGTACAGTGTATTGGACTGAAGAGGATCTACTGTTCTTGTCAGGTTCCTAAGCAGAATTGAACTAGATATGGCCGTGTGTGTAGGAAGCACAGTTCTTTTGTTCTGAGCTAGTTCACTGTTCAGAACTCTTAGGAAACACAGTACAGTAGAAAAGTCCTTTTTTCTCTAAATCAGAGTGTGTTTCTTGTAAGGCGAGCTAGTGTTTGTTTCCCAGTCAGAAATGGAGTTGAATCACATGCAGTTTCTGGTCCTACGACAAGAGTTCTTTTCTGGTAAGGAAAGTCACTATTGCGCTCCCATTGCCATACAGAGTACAAATAGTACTCGCGTCTGTTCCCAGCAAGTACAGTGTATCGGACTTAAGAGGAGCTACTGATCTTGTCAGTTTCCTAAGCACAGTTAAACTAGATATGGCCCGTGTGTGTATGAAGCACAGTTCTTTTGTTCTTAGCAAGCTCACTGTTCTGGCCCTATAGGAAACACAGTAGAGTAGAAGAGTGCTCTTTTCTCAAAAGCAGAGTGTGTTTCTTAGAAGGCGAGCTAGCGTTTGTTTCCCAGTCCTAAATGGAGTTGAATCACATGCAGTTTCTGGTCCTACGAGCAAGAGTTGTTTTATGGTAAGAATAGTCACTATTGCGCTGCCATTGCCATGCACAGGACAAATAGCACTGGCGTCTGTTCCCAGCAAGCACAGTGTATTGGACTGAAGAGGATCTACAGTTCTTGTCAGGTTCCTAAGCAGAATTGAACTAGATATGGCCGTGTGTGTAGGAAGCACAGTTCTTTTGTTCTGAGCAAGCTCACTGTTCGGACCATATAGGAATCACAGTAGAGTAGAAAAGTGCTCTTTTCTCAAAAGCAGAGTGTGTTTCTTGTAAGGCGAGCTAGCGTTTGTTTTGCAGTCCTAAATGGAGTTGAATCTCATGCAGTTTCTGGTCCTAGGAGCAAGAGTTGTTTTCTGGTAAGGAAAGTCACTATTGCGCTACCATTGCCATATACAGTGCAAATAGCACTCGTTTCTGTTCCCAGCAAGTACAGTGTATTGAACTGAATAGGTGCTACTGTTCGTGTCAGTTTCCTAAGCAGAGTTGAACTAGATATGGCCCGTGTGTAGGAAGCACTGTTCTTTGGTTCTGAGCAAGCTCACTGTTCTGGCCCTATAGGAAACACAGTAGAGTAGAAGAGTGCTCTTTTCTCTAAAGCAGAGTGTGTTTCTTGTAAGGCGAGAAAGCGTTTGTTTCCCAGTCCTAAATGGAGTTGAGTCACATGCAGTTTCTAGTCCTACGAGCAAGAGTTGTTTTATGGTAAGAAGAGTCACTATTGCGCTCCCATTGCCATACAGAGTGCAAATAGCACTCGCCTCTGTTCCCAGCAAGTACAGTGTATTGGACTGAAGAGGAGCTACTGTTCTTGTCAGTTTCCTAAGCAGAGTTGTACTAGATATGGCCCCTGTGTGTAGGAAGCACAGTTCTTTTGTTCTGAGCAAGCTCACTGTTCGGACCCCATAGGAAACACAGTAGAGTAGAAGAGTTCCCTTTTCTCAAAAGCAGAGTTTTTTTCTTGGAAGGCGAGATAGCGTTTGTTTCCCAGTCTTAAATGGAGTTGAGTCACATGCAGTTTCTGGTCCTACGAGCTAGAGTTGTTTTCTGGTAAAAAAAAGTCACTATTGCGCTCCCATTGCCATACACAGTGCAAATAGCACTCGCGTCTGTTCCCAGAAAGTACAGTGTATTGGACTGAATAGGTGCTACTGTTCTTGTCAGTTTCCTAAGAAGAGTTGAACTAGATATGATCCGTGTGTGTAGGAAGCACAGTTCTTTTGTTCTGAGCAACTCACTCTTTGGACCCCATAGGAAACACAGTAGAGTAGAAGAGTGCTCTTTTCTCTAAAGCAAAGTGTGTTTCTTGTAAGGCGAGCTAGCGTTTGTTTCCCAGTCCTAAGTGGAGTTGAATCCCATGCAGTTTCTGGTGCTACGAGCAGAGTTGTTTTCTGGTAAGAATAGTCACTATTGCGCTGCCATTGCCATACACAGGACAAATAGCACTGGCGTCTGTTCGCAGCAAGTACACTGTATTGGACTGAAGAGGAGCTACTGTTCTTGTCAGTTTCCTATGCAGAGTTGAACTAGATATGGCCCGTGTGTGTACGAAGCACAGTTCTTTTGTTCTGAGCAAGCTCACTGTTCGGACCCCATAGGAAACACAGTAGAGTAGAAGAGTGCTCTTTTCTCAAAAGCAGAGTGTGTTTCATGTAAGGCGAGCTAGCATTTGTTTCCCAGTCCTAAATGGAGTTGAATCACATGCAGTTTCTGGTCCTACGAGCATGAGTTTTTTTCTGGTAAGGAAAGTCACTGTTGCGCTCCCATTGCCATATACAGTGCAAATAGCACTCGCGTCTCCTCCCAGCAAGTACAGTGTATCGGACTAAATAGGAGCTAAAGTTCTTGTCAGTTTCCTAAGCAGAGTTGAACTAGATATGGCCCGTGTGTAGGAAGCACAATTCTTTTGTTCTGAGCAAGCTCACTGTTCGGACCCAATAGGAAACACAGTAGAGTAGAAGAGTGCTCTTTTCTCAAAAGCAAAGTGTGTTTCATGTAAGGCGAGCTAGCATTTGTTTCCCAGTCCTAAATGGAGTTGAATCACATGCAGTTTCTGGTCCTATGAGCAAGACTTGTTTTCTGGTCAGGAAAGTCACTATTGCGCTGCCATTGCCATACACAGTGCAAATAGCTCTCGTGTCTGTTCCCAGCAAGTACAGTGTATCAGACTGAAGAGGAGCTACTGTTCTTGTCAGTTTCCTAAGTAGAGTTGAACTAGATATGGCCCGTGTGTGTAGGAAGCACAGTTCTTTTGTTCTGAGAAAGCACACTGTTCGGACCCCGTAGGAAATACAGTAGAGGAGAAGAGTGCTCTTTTCTCAAAAGCAGAGTGTGTTTCTTGTAAGGCGAGCTAGCATTTGTTTCCCAGTCCTAAATGGAGTGGTATCACATGCAGTTTCTGGTCCTACGAGCAAGAGTTGTTTTCTGGTAAGAAAAGTCACTATTGAGCTCCCATTGCCATTCACACTGCAAATAGCACATGTGTCTGTTCCCAGCATGTACAGTGTATCGGACTGAAGAGGAGCTACTGTTCTTGTCAGTTTCCTAAGCAGAGTTGTACTAGATATGGCCCGTGTGTGTAGGAAGCACAGTTCTTGTGTTCTGAGCAAGCTCACTGTTAAGGCCCTATAGGAAAAACAGTAGAGTAGAAGAGTGCTCTTTTCTATAAAGCAGAGTGTGTTTCTTGTAAGGCGAGCTAGCGTTTGTTTCCTAGTCCTAAATGGAGTTGAATCACAGGCATTTTCTGGTTCTACGAACAAGAGTTGTTTTCATGTAAGGAAAGTCACATTGCGCTCCCATTGCCATACACAGTGCAAATAGCACTCGCGTCTGTTCCCAGCAAGTACAGTGTATTGGACTCAATAGTTGCTCCTGTTCTTATCAGTTTCCTATGCTGAGTTGAACTAGATATGATCCGTGTTTTTAGGAAGCACAGTTCTTTTCTTCTGAGCAAGCTCACTGTTTGGACACCATAGGAAACACAGTAGAGTAGAAGAGTGCTCTTTTCTCAAAAGCAGAGTGTGTTTCTTGTAAAGCGAGCTAGCATTTGTTTCCCAGTCCTAAATGGCGTTGAATCACATGCAGTTTGTGGTCCTACGAGCAAGAGTTGTTTTCTGGTAAGGAACGTTACTATTGTGCTCTCATTGCCATACACAGTGCAAATACCACTCTCGCCTGTTTGCAGCAAGTACAGTGTATTGGACTGAAGAGTAGCTACTGTTCTTGTCAGTTTCCTAAGCAGAGTTGAACTACATATGGTCTGTGTGTGTAGGAAGCACAGTTCTTTTGTTGTGAGCAAGCTCACTGTTTGGACCCCATAGGAAACACAGTAGAGTAGAAGAGTGCACTTTTCTCTAAAGCAGAGTGTGTTTCTTGTAAGGCGAGCTAGCGTTTGATTCCCAGTCCTAAATGGAGTTGAATCCCATGCAGTTTCTGGTTCTACGAGCAAGAGTTGTTTTCAGGTAAGAAGAGTCACTATTGTGCTGCCATTGCCATACACAGGACAAATAGCACTGGCGTCTGTTCGCAGCAAGTACAGTGTATTGGACTGAAGAGGATCTACTGTTCTTGTCAGGTTCCTAAGCAGACTTGAACTAGATATGGCCGTGTGTGTAGGAAGCACAGTTTTTTTGTTCTGAGCAAGCTCACTGTTCGGACCCCATAGGAAACACAGTAGAGTAGAAGAGTGCTCTTTTCTCAAAAGCAGAGTGTGTTTCATGTAAGGCGAGCTAGCGTTTGTTTCCCAGTCCTAAATAGAGTTGAATCACATGCCGTTACTGGTCCTATGAGCAAGAGTTGTTTTCTGGTAAGAAGAGTCACTATTGCGCTCCCATTGCCATACACAGTGGAAATAGCTCTCGCGTCTGTTCCCAGCAAGTACAGTGTATCAGATTGAAGAGGAGCTACTATTCTTGTAGGTTTCCTAAGCAGGGTTGAACTAGATATGGCCCGTGTGTGTAGGAAGCACAGTTCTTATGTTCTGAGCAAGCTCACTGTTCTGGCCCTATAGGAAACACAGTAGAGTAGAAGAGTGCTCTTTTCTCAAAAGCAGAGAGTGTTTTTTAGAGGCGAGCTAGTGTTTGTTTCCCAGTCCTAAATGGAGTGGAATCACATGCAGTTTCTGGTCCTATGAGCAAGAGTTGTTTTATGGTAAGAATAGTCACTATTGCGCTCCCTTTGCCATGCACAGGACAAATAGCACTAGCATCTGTTCCCAGCAAGCACAGTGTATTGGACTGAAGAGGATCTACAGTTCTTGTCAGGTTCCTAAGCAGAATTGAACTAGCTATGGCCCGTGTGTGTAGGAAGCACAGTTCTTATGTTCTGAGCAAGCTCACTGTTCTGGCCCTATAGGAAACACAGTAGAGTAGAAGAGTGCTCTTTTCTCAAAAGCAGAGTATGTTTCTTAGAAGGCGAGCTAGCGTTTGTTTTCCAGTCCTATATGGAGTTGAATCACATGCAGTTTCTGGTCCTACGAGCAAGAGTTTTTTTTCTGGTAAGGAAAGTCACTATTGCGCTGCCATTGCCATACACAGTGCAAATAGCACTCGCGTCTGTTCCCAGCAAGTGCAGTGTATTGGACTGAAGAGGATCTACTGTTCTTGTCAGGTTCCTAAGCAGAGTTGTACTAGATATGGCCCGTGTCTAGGAAGCACAATTCTTTTGTTCTGAGCAAGGTCACTGTTCTGGCCCTATAGGAAACACAGCAGAGTAGAAGAGTGCTCTTTTCTCTAAAGCACAGTGTGTTTCTTGTAGGTGAGAAAGCGTTTGTTTCTCAGTCCTAAATGGAGTTGAGTCACATGCAGTTTCTAGTCCTACGAGCAAGAGTTGTTTTATGGTAAGAAGAGTCACTATTGCGCTGCCATTGCCATATACAGGACAAATAGCACTGGCGTCTGTTCCCAGCAAGTACAGTGTATTGGACTGAAGAGGATCTACTGTTCTTGTCAGGTTCCTAAGCAGAATTGAACTAGATATGACCGTGTGTGTAGGAAGCACAATGCTTTTGTTCTGAGCAAGCTCACTGTTCTGGCCCTATAGGAAACACAGTGGAGTAGAAGAGTGCTCTTTTCTCAAAAGCAGAGTGTGTTTCTTGTAAGGCGAGCTAGCGTTTGTTTCCCAGTCCTAAATGGAGTTGAATCACATGCAGTTTCAGGTCCTATGAGCAAGAATTGTTTTCTGGTAAGGAAAGTCACATTGCGCTCCCATTGCCATACACAGTGCAAATAGCTCTCGTGTCTGTTCCCCGCAAGTACAGTGTATCAGACTGAAGAGGAGCTACTGTTCTAGTCAGTTTCCTAAGTAGAGTTGAACTAGATATGGCCCGTGTGTGTAGGAAGCACAGTTCTTTTGTTCTGAGAAAGCACACTGTTAAGGCCCTATAGGAAAAACAGTAGAGTAGAAGAGTGCTCTTTTCTGTAAAGCAGAGTGTGTTTCTTGTAAGGCGAGCTAGCATTTGTTTCCCAGTCCTATATGGAGTGGTATCACATGCAGTTTCTGGTTCTACGAGCAAGAGTTGTTTTCTGGTAAGAAAAGTCACTATTGAGCTCCCATTGCCATACACACTGCAAATAGCACATGCGTCTGTTCCCAGCAAGTACAGTGTATCGGACTGAAGAGGAGCTACTGTTCTTGTCAGTTTCCTAAGCAGAGTTGTACTAGATATGGCCCGTGTGTGTAGGAAGCACAGTTCTTATGTTCTGAGCAAGCTCACTGTTAAGGCCCTATAGGAAAAACAGTAGAGTAGAAGAGTGCTCTTTTCTGTAAAGCAGAGTGTGTTTCTTGTAAGGCAAGCTAGCGTTTGTTTCCTAGTCCTAAATGGAGTTGAATCACAGGCATTTTCTGGTTCTACGAACAAGAGTTGTTTTCTGGTAAGGAAAGTCACATTGCGCTCCCTTTGCCATACACAGTGCAAATAGCACTCGCGTCTGTTCCCAGCAAGTACAGTGTATTGGACTCAATAGTTGTTACTGTTCTTGTCAGTTTCCTATGCTGAGTTGAACTAGATATGATCCGTGTTTGTAGGAAGCACAGTTCTTTTGTTCTGAGCAAGCTCACTCTTTGGACATCATAGGAAACACAGTAGAGTAGAAGAGTGCTCTTTTCTCAAAAGCAGAGTGTGTTTCTTGTAAAGCGAACTAGCATTTGTTTCACAGTCCTAAATAGCGTTGAATCACATGCAGTTTGTGGTCCTACGAGCAAGAGTTGTTTTCTGGTAAGAAGAGTCACTATTGCGTTCCCATTGCCATACACAGTGCAAATAGCTCTCGCGTCTGTTCCCAGCAAGTACAGTGTATGGGACTGAAGAGGACCTACTGTTCTTGTCAGTTTCCTAAGCAGAGTTGAACTACATATGGTCTGTGTGTGTAGGAAGCACAGTTCTTTTGTTCTGAGCAAGCTCACTGTTTGGACCCCATAGGAAACACAGTAGAGTAGAAGAGTGCTCTTTTCTCTAAAGCAGAGTGTGTTTTTTGTAAGGCGAGCTAGCGTTTGATTCCCAGTCCTAAATGGAGTTGTATCCCATGCAGTTTCTGGTACTACGAGCAAGAGTTGTTTTCTGGTAAGAAGAGTCACTATTGCGCTGCCATTGCCATACACAGGACTAATAGCACTGGCGTCTGTTCGCAGCAAGTACAGAGTATTGGACTGAAGAGGATCTACTGTTCTTGTCAGGTTCCTAAGCAGACTTGAACTAGATATGGCCGTGTGTGTAGGAAGCACAGTTTTTTTGTTCTGAGCAAGCTCACTGTTCGGACCCCATAGGAAACACAGTAGAGTAGAAGAGTGCTCTTTTCTCAAAAGCAGAGTGTGTTTCATGTAAGGCGAGCTAGCGTATCTTTCCCAGTCCGAAATAGAGTTGAATCACTTGCAGTTTCTGGTCCTATGAGCAAGAGTTGTTTTCTGGTAAGAAGAGTCACTATTGCGCTCCCATTGCCATACGCAGTGCAAATAGCACTGGCGTCTGTTCACAGTAAGCACAGTGTATTGGACTGAAGAGGATCTACAGTTCTTGTCAGGTTCCTAAGCAGAATTGAACTAGATATGGTCCGTGTGTGTAGGAAGCACAGTTCTTATGTTCTGAGCAAGCTCACTGTTCTGACCCTATAGGAAACACAGTAGAGTAGAAGAGTGCTCTTTTCTCAAAAGCAGAGTGTGTTTCTTAGAAGGCGAGCTAGCGTTTGTTTTCCAGTCCTAAATGGAGTTGAATCACATGCAGTTTCTGGTCCTACGAGCAAGAGTTGTTTTCTGGTAAGGAAAGTCACTATTGCGCTCCCATTGCCATACACAGTGCAAACAGCACTCGCGTCTGTTCCCAGCAAGTACAGTGTATTGAACTGAATAGGTGCTACTGTTTGTGTCAGTTTCCTAAGCAGAGTTGAACTAGATATGATCTGTGTTTGTAGGAAGCACAGTTCTTTTGTTCTGACCAAGCTCACTATTTGGACCCCATAGGAAACACAGTAGAGTAGAAGAGTGCTCTTTTCTCTAAAGCAGAGTGTGTTTCTTGTAAGGCGAGCTAGCGTTTGTTTCACAGTCCTAAATGGAGTTGAATCCCATGCAGTTTCTGGTCCTATGAGCAAGAGTTGTTTTCTGGTAAGGAAAGTCACATTGCGCTCCCATTGCCATATACAGTGCAAATAGCACTCGCGTCTGTACCCAGCAAGTACAGTGTATTGAACTGAATAGGTGCTACTGTTGTGTCAGTTTCCTAAGGAGAGTTGAACTAGATATGATCCGTGTTTGTAGGAAGCACAGTTATTTGTTCTGAGCAAGCTCACAGTTTGGACCCCATAGGAAACACAGTAGAGTAAAAGAGTGCTCTTTTCTCTAAAGCAGAGTGTGTTTCTTGTAAGGTGAGCTAGCATTTGTTTCGCAGTCCTAAATGGAGTTGAATCCCTTGCAGTTTCTGGTCCTACGAGCAAGAGTTGTTTTCTGGTAAGGAAAGTCACTATTGCGCTCCCATTGCCATACACAGTGCAAATAGCACTCGCGTCTCCTCCCAGCAAGTACAGTGTATCGGACTGAAGAGGAGCTACTGTTCTTGTCAGTTTCCTAAACAGAGTTGAACTAGATATGGCCCGTGTGTAGGAAGCACAGTTCTTTGGTTCTGAGCAAGCTCACTGTTCTGGCCCAATAGGAAACACAGTAGAGTAGAAGAGTGCTCTTTTCTCTAAAGCAGAGTGTGTTTCTTGTAAGGCGAGAAAGCGTTTGTTTCCCAGTCCTAAATGGAGTTGAGTCACATGCAGTTTCTAGTCCTACGAGCAAGAGTTGTTTTATGGTAAGAAGAGTCACTATTTAGCTGCCATTGCCATACACAGGACAAATAGCACTGGCGTCTGTTCCCAGCAAGTACAGTGTATTGGACTGAAGAGGATCTACTGTTCTTGTCAGGTTCCTAAGCAGAATTGAACTAGATATGACCGTGTGTGTAGGAAGCACAATGCTTTTGTTCTCAGCAAGCTCACTGTTCTGGCCCTATAGGAAACACAGTAGAGTAGAAGAGTGCTCTTTTCTCTAAAGTAGAGTGTGTTTCTTGTAAGGCGAGCTAGCGTTTGTTTCCCAGTCCTAAATGGAGATGAATCACATGCAGTTTCTGGTCCTATGAGCAAGAGTTGTTTTCTGGTAAAAAAAAGTCAGTATTGCGCTCCCATTGCCATACACAGTGCAAATAGCACTCGCGTCTGTTCCCAGAAAGTACAGTGTATTGGACTGAATAGGTGCTACTGTTCTTGTCAGTTACCAAAGCAGAGTTGAACTAGATATGATCAGTGTGTGTTGGAAGCACAGTTCTTTTGTTCTGAGCAACTCACTGTTTGGACCCCATAGGAAACACAGTAGAGTAGAAGAGTGCTCTTTTCTCTAAAGCAGAGTGTGTTTCTTGTAAGGCAGGTTAGCGTTTGTTTCGCAGTCCTAAATGGAATTGAATCCCATGCAGTTTCTGGTACTACGAGCAGAGTTGTTTTCTGGTAAGAATAGTCACTATTGTGCTGCCATTGCCATACACAGGACAAATAGCACTGGCGTCTGTTCGCAGCAAGTACAGTGTATTGGACTGAAGAGGAGCTACTGTTCTTGTCAGTTTCCTAAGCAGAGTTGAACTAGATATGGCCTGTGTGTGTACGAAGCACAGTTCTTTTGTTCTGAGCAAGCTCAATGTTAGGACCCCATAGGAAACACAGTAGAGTAGAAGAGTGCTCTTTTCTCAAAAGCAGAGTGTGTTTCATGTAAGGCGAGCTAGCATTTGTTTCCCAGTCCTAAATGGAGTTGATTCACATGCAGTTTGTGGTCCTACGAGCAAGAGTTGTTTTCTGGTAAGGAAAGTCACTATTGCGCTCCCATTGCCATACACAGTGCAAATAGCACTCGCGTCTCCTCCCAGCAAGCACAGTGTATCGGACTGAAGAGGAGCTACTGTTCTTGTCAGTTTCCTAAGCAGAGTTGAACTAGATATGGCCCGTGTGTAGGAAGCACAATTCTTTTGTTCTTAGCAAGCTCACTGTTCGGACCCAATAGGAAACACAGTAGAGTAGAAGAGTGCTCTTTTCTCAAAAGCAAAGTGTGTTTCATGTAAGGCGAGCTAGCATTTGTTTCCCAGTCCTAAATGGAGTTGAATCACATGCAGTTTCTGATCCTATGAGCAAGACTTGTTTTCTGGTAAGGAAAGTCACTATTGCGCTGCCATTGCCATACACAGTGCAAATAGCTCTCGTGTCTGTTCCCAGCAAGTACAGTGTATCAGACTGAAGAGGAGCTACTGTTCTTGTCAGTTTCCTAAGTAGAGTTGAACTAGATATGGCCCGTGTGTGTAGGAAGCACAGTTCTTTTGTTCTGAGCAAGCTCACTGTTCGGTCCCCATAGGAAACACAGTAGAGTAGAAGAGTGCTCTTTTCTCAAAAGCAGAGTGTGTTTCATGTAAGGCGAGCTAGCATTTGTTTACCAGTCCTAAATGGAGTTGAATCACATGCAGTTTCTGGTCCTATGAGCAAGAGTTGTTTTCTGGTAAGAAAAGTCACTATTGAGCTCCCATTGCCATACACACTGCAAATAGCACATGTGTCTGTTCCCAGCACGTACAGTGTATCGGACCGAAGAGGAGCTACTGTTCTTGTCAGTTTCCTAAGCAGAGTTGTACTAAATATGGCCCGTGTGTGTAGGAAGCACAGTTCTTATGTTCTGAGCAAGCTCACTGTTAAGGCCCTATAGGAAAAACAGTAGAGTAGAAGAGTGCTCTTTTCTATAAAGCAGAGTGTGTTTCTTGTAAGGCGAGCTAGCGTTTGTTTCCTAGTCCTAAATGGAGTTGAATCACAGGCATTTTCTGGTTCTACAAACAAGAGTTGTTTTCTGGTAAGGAAAGTCCCATTGCGCTCCCATTGCCATACACAGTGCAAAAAGCACTCGCGTCTGTTCCCAGCAAGTACAGTGTATTGGACTCAATAGTTGCTACTGTTCTTGTCAGTTTCCTATGCTGAGTTCAACTAGATATGATCCGTGTTTGTAGGAAGCACAGTTCTTTTGTTCTGAGCAAGCTCACTGTTTGGACACCATAGGAAACACAATAGAGTAGAAAAGTGCTCTTTTCTCAATAGCAGAGTGTGTTTCTTGTAAAGCGAGCTAGCATTTGTTTCCCAGTCCTAAATGGCATTGAATCACATGGAGTTTGTGGTCCTACGAGCAAGAGTTGTTTTCTGGTAAGGAACGTTACTGTTGCGCTCTCATTGCCATACACAGTGCAAATACCACCCGCGCCTGTTCGCAGCAAGTACAGTGTATTGGACTTAGCTACTGTTCTTGTCAGTTTCCTAAGCAGAGTTGAAGTAGATATGTCCCTTGTGTGTAGGAAGCACAGTTCTTTGGTTCTGAGCAAGCTCACTGTTCTGGCCCTATAGGAAACACAGTAGAGTAGAAGAGTGCTCTTTTCTCTAAAGCAGAGTGTGTTTCCTGTAAGGCGAGCTAGCGTTTGATTCCCAGTCCTAAATGGATTTGTATCCCATGCAGTTTCTGGTACTACGAGCAAGAGTTGTTTTCTGGTAAGAAGAGTCACTATTGCGCTGCCATTGCCATACACAGGACAAATAGCACTGGCGTCTGTTCGCAGCAAGTACAGTGTATTGGACTGAAGAGGATCTACTCTTCTTGTCAGGTTCCTACGCAGACTTGAACTAGATATGGCCGTGTGTGTAGGAAGCACAGTTTTTTTGTTCTGAGCAAGCTCACTGTTCGGACCCCATAGGAAACACAGTAGAGTAGAAGAGTGCTCTTTTCTCAAAAGCAGAGTGTGTTTCATGTAAGGCGAGCTAGCGTTTGTTTCCCAGTCCGAAATAGAGTTGAATCACATGCAGTTTCTGGTCCTATGAGCAAGAGTTGTTTTCTGGTAAGAAGAGTCACTATTGTGCTCCCATTGCCATACACAGTGCAAATAGCTCTCGCGTCTGTTCCCAGCAAGTACAGTGTATCAGACTGAAAAGGAGCTACTGTTCTTGTCAGTTTCCTAAGCAGAGTTGAACTAGATATGGCCCGTGAGTGTAGGAAGGACAGTTCTTATGTTCTGAGCAAGCTTACTGTTCTGGCCCTATAGGAAACACAGTAGAGTAGAAGAGTGCTCTTTTCTCAAAAGCAGAGTGTGTTTCTTAGAAGGCGAGCTAGCGTTTGTTTCCCAGGCCTAAATGGAGTGGAATCACATGCAGTTTCTGGTCCTACGAGCAAGAGTTGTTTTATGGTAAGAATAGTCACTATTGCGCTGCCATTGCCATGCACAGGACAAATAGCACTGGCGTCTGTTCCCAGCAAGCACAGTGCATTGGACTGAAGAGGATCTACAGTTCTTGTCAGGTTCCTAAGCAGAATTGAACTAGCTATGGCCCGTGTGTGTAGGAAGCACAGTTCTTATGTTCTGAGCAAGCTCACTGTTCTGGCCCTATAGGAAACACAGTAGAGTAGAAGAGTGCTCTTTTCTCAAAAGCAGATTATGTTTCTTTGAAGGCGAGCTAGCGTTTGTTTTCCAGTCCTAAATGGAGTTGAATCACATGCAGTTTCTGGTCCTACGAGCAAGAGTTTTTTTTCTGGTAAGGAACGTCACTATTGCGCTCCCATTGCCATACACAGTGCAAATAGCACTCACGTCTGTTCCCAGCAAGTACAGTGTATTGGACTGAAGAGGAAATACTGTTCTTGTCAGGTTCCTAAGCAGAGTTGTACTAGATATGGCCCGTGTCTAGGAAGCACAATTCTTTTGTTCTGAGCAAGCTCACTGTTCTGGCCCTATAGGTAACAAAGCAGAGTAGAAGAGTGCTCTTTTCTCTAAAGCAGAGTGTGTTTCTTGTAAGGCGAGAAAGCGTTTGTTTCTCAGTCCTAAATGGAGTTGAGTCACATGCAGTTTCTAGTCCTACGAGCAAGAGTTGTTTTATATTAAGAAGAGTCACTATTAGGCTGCCATTGCCATACACAGGACAAATAGCACTGGCGTCTGTTCCCAGCAAGTACAGTGTATTGGACTGAAGAGGATCTGCTGTTCTTGTCAGGTTCCTAAGCAGAATTGAACTAGATATGACCGTGTGTGTAGGAAGCACAATGCTTTTTTTCTGAGCAAGCTCACTGTTCTGGCCCTATAGGAAACACAGTGGAGTAGAAGAGTGCTCTTTTCTCAAAAGCAGAGTGTGTTTCTTGTAAGGCGAGCTAGCGTTTGTTTCCCAGTCCTAAATGGAGTTGAATCACATGCAGGTTCTGGTCCTATGAGCAAGAGTTGTTTTCTGGTAAGGAAAGTCACTATTGCGCTCCCATTGCCATACACAGTGCAAATAGCACTCATGTATATTCCCAGCAAGTACAGTGTATCTGACTGAAGAGGAGCTACTGTTCTTGTCAGTTTCCTAAGCAGAGTTGAAATAGATATGGCCCGCGTGTGTAGGAAGCACAGTTCTTATGTTCTGAGCAAGCTCACTGTTCTGGCCCTATAGGAAACACAGTAGAGTAGAAAAGTGCTCTTTTATCAAAAGCAGAGTGTGTTTCTTGTAAGGCGAGAAAGCGTTTGTTTCCTAGTCCTAAATGGAGTTGAGTCACATGCAGTTTCTAGTCCTATGAGCAAGAGTTGTTTTATGGTAAGAAGAGTCACAATTTCGCTGCCATTGCCATACACAGGACAAATAGCACTGGCGTCTGTTCCGAGCAAGTACAGTGTTTTGGACTGAAGAGGATCTACTGTTCTTGTCAGGTTCCTAAGCAGAATTGAACTAGATATGACCGTGTGTGTAGGAAGCACAATGCCTTTGTTCTGAGCAAGCTCACTGTTCTGGCCCTATAGGAAACACAGTAGAGTAGAAGAGTGCTCTTTTCTCTAAAGTAGAGTGTGTTTCTTGTATGGCGAGCTAGCGTTTGTTTCCCAGTCCTAAATGGAGATGAATCACATGCAGTTTCTAGTCCTATGAGCAAGAGTTGTTTTCTGGTAAAAAAAAAAGTCACTATTGCGCTCCCATTGCCATACGCAGTGCAAATAGCACTCGCGTCTGTTCCCAGAAAGTACAGTGTATTGGACTGAATAGGTGCTACTGTTCTTGTCAGTTTCCTAAGCAGAGTTGAACTAGATATGATCCGTGTGTGTAGGAAGCACAGTTCTTTTGTTCTGAGCAACTCACTGTTTGGACCCCATAGGAAACACAGTAGAGTAGAAGAGTGCTCTTTTCTCAAAAGCAGAGTGTGTTTCATGTAAGACGGGCTATCATTTGTTTCCCAGTTCTAAATGGAGTTGAATCACATGCAGTTTCTGGTACTAAAAGCAAGAGTTGTTTTCTGGTAAGGAAAGTCACTATTGCGCTCCCATTGCCATACACAGTGCAAATAGCACTCGCGTCTCCTCCCAGCAAGTACAGTGTATTGGACTGAAGAGGAGCTACTGTTCTTCCCAGTTTCCTAAGCAGAGTTGTACTAGATATGGCCCGTGTGTGTAGGAAGCACAGTTCTTATGTTCTGAGCAAGCTCACTGTTAAGGCCCTATAGGAAAAACAGTAGAGTAGAAGAGTGCTCTTTTCTGTAAAGCAGAGTGTCTTTCTTGTAAGGCGAGCTAGCGTTTGTTTCCTAGTCCTAAATGGAGTTGAATCACAGGCATTTTCTGGTTCTACGAACAAGAGTTGTTTTCTGGTAAGGAAAGTCACATTGCGCTCCCATTGCCATACACAGTGCAAATAGCACTGGCGTCTGTTCCCAGCAAGTACAGTGTATTGGACTCAATAGTTGCTACTGTTCTTGTCAGTTTCCTGTGCTGAGTTGAACTAGATATGATCCGTATTTGTAGGAAGCACAGTTCATTTGTTCTGAGCAAGCTCACTGTTTGGACACCATAGGAAACACAGTAGAGTAGAAGAGTGCTCTTTTCTCAAAAGCAGAGTGTGTTTCTTGTAAAGCGAGCTAGCATTTGTTTCCCAGTCCTAAATGGCGTTGAATCACATGCAGTTTGTGGTCCTACGAGCAAGAGTTGTTTTCTGGTAAGGAACGTTACTATTGCGCTCTCATTGCCATACACAGTGCAAATACCACTCGTGCCTGTTCGCAGCAAGTACAGTGTATTGGACTGAAGAGGAGCTACTGTTCTTGTCAGATTCCTAAGCAGAGTTGAACTACATATGGTCTGTGTGTGTAGGAAGCACAGTTCTTTTGTTGTGAGCAAGCTCACTGTTTGGACCCCATAGGAAACACAGTAGAGTAGAAGAGTGCTCTTTTCTCTAAAGCAGAGTGTGTTTCTTGTAAGGCGAGCTAGCGTTTGATTCCCAGTCCTAAATGGAGTTGTATCCCATGCAGTTTCTGGTACTATGAGCAAGAGTTGTTTTCTGGTAAGAAGAGTCACTATTGCGCGGCCATTGCCATACACAGGACAAATAGCACTGGCGTCTGTTCGCAGCAAGTACAGTGTATTGGACTGAAGAGGATCTACTGTTCTTGTCAGGTTCCTAAGCAGACTTGAACTAGATATGGCCGTGTGTGTAGGAAGCACAGTTTTTTTGTTCTGAGCAAGCTCACTGTTCGGACCCGATAGGAAAAACAGTAGAGTAGAAGAGTACTCTTTTCTCAAAAGCAGAGTGTGTTTCATGTAAGGCGAGCTGGCGTTTGTTTCCCAGTCCTAAATAGAGTTGAATCACATGCAGTTTCTGGTCCTGTGAGCAAGAGTTGTTTTCTGGTAAGAAGAGTCACTATTGCGCTCCCATTGCCATACACAGTGCTAATAGCTCTCGCGTCTGTTCCCAGCAAGTACAGTGTATCAGACTGAAGAGGAGCTACTATTCTTGTCAGTTTCCTAAGCAGAGTTGAACTAGATATGGCCCGTGTGTAGGAAGCACAGTTCTTATGTTCTGAGCAAGCTCACTGTTCTGGCCCTATAGGAAACACAGTAGAGTAGAAGAGTGCTCTTTTCTCAAAAGCAGAGTGTGTTTCTTAGAAGGCGAGCTAGCGTTTGTTTCCCAGTCCTAAATGGAGTTGAATCACATGCAGTTTCTGGTCCTATGAGCAAGAGTTGTTTTCTGGTAAGGAAAGTCACTATTGCGCTCCCATTGCCATACACAGTACAAATAGCTCTCGCTTCTGTTCCCAGCAAGTACAGTGTATCAGACTGAAGAGGAGCTACTGTTCTTGTCAGTTTCCTAAATAGAGTTGAACTAGATATGGCCCGTGTGTGTAGGAAGCACAGTTCTCTTGTTCTGAGCAAGCTCACTGTTCTGGCCCTATAGGAAGCACAGTAGAGTAGAAGAGTGCTCTTTTCTATAAAGCAGAGTGTGTTTTTGTAAGGCAAGCTAGCGTTTGTTTCCTAGTCCTAAATGGAGTGGAATCACATGCAGTTTCTGGTCCTACGAACAAGAGTTGTTTCTGGTAAGGAAAGTCCCTATTGTGCTCCCATTGCCCTACACAAGGCAAGTAGCACTCGCGTCTTTTCCCAGCAAGTACAGTGTATTGGACTTAATAGGAGCTACTGTTCTTGTCAGTTTCGTAAGCAGAGTTGAACTAGATATGGTCCATGTGTGTAGGAAGCACAGTTCTTTTGTTCTGAGCAAGCTCACTGTTTGGACCCCATAGGAAACACAGTGGAGTAGAAGAGTGCTCTTTTTTCAAAAGCAGAGTGTGTTTCTTGTAAGGCGAGCTAGCGTTTGTTTCCCAGTCCTAAATGGAGTTGAATCACATGCAGTTTCTGGTCCTACGAGCAAGAGTTGTTTTCTGGTAAGGAAAGTCACTATTGTGCTCCCATTGCCATTCACAGTACAAATAGCACTCGCGTCTGTCCCCAGCAAGTACAGTGTATCGGACTGAAGAGGAGCTACTGTTCTTGTCAGTTTCCTAAGCACAGTTGAACTAGATATGGCCCGTGTGTGAAGGAAGCACAGTTCTTATGTTCTGAGCAAGCTCACTGTTCTGGCCCTAGAGGAAACACAGTAGAGTAGAAGAGTGCTCTTTTCTCTAAAGCAGAGTTTGTTTCTTGTAAGGCGAGCTAGCGTTTGTTTCCTAGTCCTAAATGGAGTTGAATCACATGCAGTTTCTGGTCCTATGAACAAGAGTTGTTTTCTGGTAAGAAGAGTCACTATTGCGCTGCCATTGCCATACACAGGACAAATAGCACTGGCGTCTGTTCGCAGCAAGTACAGTGTATTGGACTGAAGATGATCTACTGTTCTTGTCAGGTTCCTAAGCAGACTTGAACTAGATATGGCCGTGTGTGTAGGAAGCACAGGTTTTGTTCTGAGCAAGCTCATTGTTCGGACCCCATAGGAAACACAGTAGAGTAGAAGAGTGCTCTTGTCTCAAAAGCAGAGTGTGTTTCATGTAAGGCGAGCTAGCATTTGTTTCCCAGTCCTAAATGGAGTTGAATCACATGCAGTTTCTGGTCCTACAAGCAAGAGTTGTTTTCTGGTAAGGAAAGTCACTATTGTGCTCCCATTGCCATACACAGTGCAAATAGCACTCGCGTCTCTTTCCCGCAAGTACAGTGTATCGGACTGAAGAGGAGCTACTGTTCTTGTCAGTTTCCTAAGCAGAGTTGAACTAGATATGGCCCGTGTGTAGGAAGCACAATTCTTTTGTTCTGAGCAAGCTCACTGTTCCGGCCCTATAGGAAACACAGTGGAGTAGAAGAGTACTCTTTTCTCTAAACCAGAGTGTGTTTCTTGTAAGGCGAGAAAGCGTTTGTTTCCCAGTCCTAAATGGAGTTGAATCACATGCAGTTTCTAGTCCTACGAGCAAGAGTTATTTTATAGTAAGAAGAGTCACTATTGCGCTGCCATTGCCATACACAGGACAAATAGCACTGGCGTCTGTTCCCAGCAAGCACAGTGTATTGGACTGAAGAGGATCTAAAGTTCTTGTCAGGTTCCTAAGCAGAATTGAACTAGCTATGGCCCGTGTGTGTAGGAAGCACAGTTCTTATGTTCTGAGCAAGCTCACTGTTCTGGCCCTATAGGAAACACTGTAGAGTAGAAGAGTGCTCTTTTCTCAAAAGCAGAGTATGTTTCTTAGAAGGCGAGCTAGCGTTTGTTTTCCAGTCCTAAATGGAGTTGAATCACATGCAGTTTCTGGTCCTACAAGCAAGAGTTTTTTTTTCTGGTAAGGAAAGTCACTATTGCGCTCCCATTGCCATACACAGTGCAAATAGCACTCGCGTCTGTTCCCAGCAAGTACAGTGTATTGGACTGAAGAGGATCTACTGTTCTTGTCAGTTTCCTAAGCAGAGTTGTACTAGATATGGCCCGTGTCTAGGAAGCACAATTCTTTTGTTCTGAGCAAGCTCACTGTTCTGGCCCTATAGGAAACACAGCAGAGTAGAAGAGTGCTCTTTTCTCTAAAGCAGAGTGTGTTTCTTGTAAGGCGAGAAAGCGTTTGTTTCTCAGTCCTAAATGGAGTTGAGTCACATGCAGTTTCTAGTCCTACAAGCAAGAGTTGTTTTATGGTAAGAAGAGTCACTATTGCGCTGCCATTGCCATGCGCAGGACAAATAGCACTGGCGTCTGTTCCCAGCAAGTACAGTGTATTGGACTGAAGAGGATCTACTGTTCTTGTCAGGTTTCTAAGCAGAATTGAACTAGATATGACCGTGTGTGTAGGAAGCACAATGCTTTTGTTCTGAGCAAGCTCACTGTTCTGGCCCTATAGGAAACACAGTGGAGTAGAAGAGTGCTCTTTTCTCAAAAGCAGAGTGTGTTTCTTGTAAGGCGAGCTAGCGTTTGTTTCCCAGTCCTAAATGGAGTTGAATCACATGCAGTTTCTGGTCCTACGAGCAAGAGTTGTTTTCTGGTAAAAAAAAGTCACTATTGCGCTCCCATTGCCATACACAGTGCAAATATCACTCGCGTCTGTTCCCAGAAAGTACAGTGTATTGGACTGAATAGGTGCTACTGTTCTTGTCAGTTTCCTAAGCAGAGTTGAACTAGATATGATCCGTGTGTGTAGGAAGCACAGTTCTTTTGTTCTGAGCAACTCACTGTTTGGACCCCATAGGAAACACAGTAGAGTAGAAGAGTGCTCTTTTCTCAAAAGCAGAGTGTGTTTCATGTAAGGCGAGCTAGCATTTGTTTCCCAGTCCTAAATGGAGTTGAATCACATGCAGTTTTAGGTCCTATGAGCAAGACTTGTTTTCTGGTAAGAAAAGTCACATTGTGCTCCCATTGCCATACACGGTGCAAATAGCTCTCGTGTCTGTTCCCAGCAAGTACAGTGTATCAGACTGAAGAGGAGCTACTGTTCTTGTCAGTTTCCTAAGTAGAGTTGAACTAGATATGGCCAGTGTGTGTAGGAAGCACAGTTCTTTTCTTCTGAGCAAGCTCACTGTTAAGGCCCTATAGGAAAAAATGTAGAGTAGAAGAGTGCTCTTTTCTGTAAAGCAGAGTGTGTTTCTTGTAAGGCGAGCTAGCGTTTGTTTCCTAGTCCTAAATGGAGTTGAATCACAGGCATTTTCTGGTTCTACGAACAAGAGTTTTTTTCTGGTAAGGAAAGTCACATTGCGCTCCCATTGCCATACACAGTGCAAAAAGCACTCGCGTCTGTTCCCAGCAAGTACAGTGTATTGGACTCAATAGTTGCTACTGTTCTTGTCAGTTTCCTATGCTGAGTTGAACTAGATATGATCCGTGTTTGTAGGAAGCACAGTTCTTTTGTTCTGAGCAAGCTCACTGTTCGGACACCATAGGAAACACAGTAGAGTAGAAGAGTGCTCTTTTCTCAAAAGCAGAGTGTGTTTCTTGTAAAGCGAGCTAGCATTTGTTTCCCAGTTCTAAATGGCGTTGAATCACATGCAGTTTGTGGTCCTACGAGCAAGAGTTGTTTTCTGGTAAGGAACGTTACTATTGCGCTCTCATTGCCATACACAGTGCAAATACCACTCGCGCCTGTTCGCAGCAAGTACAGTGTATTGGACTGAAGAGGAGCTACTGTTCTTGTCAGTTTCCTAAGCAGAGTTGAACTACATATGGTCTGTGTGTGTAGGAAGCACAGTTCTTTTGTTGTGAGCAAGCTCACTGTTTGGACCCCATAGGAAACACAGTAGAGTAGAAGAGTGCTCTTTTCTCTAAGCAGAGTGTGTTTCTTGTAAGGCGAGCTAGCGTTTGATTCCCAGTACTAATTGGAGTTGTATCCCATGCAGTTTCTGGTACTACGAGCAAGAGTTGTTTTCTGGTAAGAAGAGTCACTATTGCGCTGCCATTGCCATACACAGGACAAATAGCCCTGGAGTCTGTTCGCAGCAAGTACAGTGTATTGGACTGAAGAGGATCTACTGTTCTTGTCAGGTTCCTAAGCAGACTTGAACTAGATATGGCCGTGTGTGTAGGAAGCACAGTTTTTTTGTTCTGAGCAAGCTCATTGTTCGGACACCATAGGAAACACAGTAGAGTAGAAGAGTGCTCTTTTCTCAAAAGCAGAGTGTGTTTAATGTAAGGCGAGCTAGCGTTTGTTTCCCAGTCCTAAATAGAGTTGAATCACATGCAGTTTCTGGTCCTATGAGGAAGAGTTTTTTCTAGTAAGAAGAGTCACTATTGCGCTCCCATTGCCATACACAGTGCAAATAGCTCTCGCGTCTGTTCCCAGCAAGTACAGTGTATCAGACTGAAGAGGAGCTACTGTTCTTGTCAGTTTCCTAAGCAGAGTTGAACTAGATATGGCCCGTGTGTGTAGGAAGCACAGTTCTTATGTTCTGAGCAAGCTCACTGTTCTGGCCCTATAGGAAACACAGTAGAGTAGAAGAGTGCTCTTTTCTCAAAAGCAGAGTGTGTTTCTTAGAAGGCAAGCTAGCGTTTGTTTCCCAGTCCTAAATGGAGTTGAATCACATGCAGTTTCTGGTCCTATGAGCAAGAGTTGTTTTCTGGTAAGGAAAGTCACTATTGCGCTCCCATTGCCATACACAGTACAAATAGCTCTCGCTTCTGTTCCCAGCAAGTACAGTGTATCAGACTGAAGAGGAGCTACTGTTCTTGTCAGTTTCCTAAATAGATTTGAACTAGATATGGCCCGTGTGTGTAGGAAGCACAGTTCTCTTGTTCTGAGCAAGCTCACTGTTCTGGCCCTATAGGAAGCACAGTAGAGTAGAAGAGTGCTCTTTTCTATAAAGCAGAGTGTGTTTTTGTAAGGCGAGCTAGCGTTTGTTTCCTAGTCCTAAATGGAGTGGAATCACATGCAGTTTCTGGTCCTACGAACAAGAGTTGTTTCTGGTAAGGAAAGTCACTATTGTGCTCCCATTGCCCTACACAAGGCAAGTAGCACTCGCGTCTTTTCCCAGCAAGTACAGTGTATTGGACTTAATAGGAGCTACTGTTCTTGTCAGTTTCGTAAGCAGAGTTGAACTAGATATGGTCCATGTGTGTAGGAAGCACAGTTCTTTTGTTCTGAGCAAGCTCACTGTTTGGACCCCATAGGAAACACAGTGGAGTAGAAGAGTGCTCTTTTTTCAAAAGCAGAGTGTGTTTCTTGTAAGGCGAGCTAGCGTTTGTTTCCCAGTCCTAAATGGAGTTGAATCACATGCAGTTTCTGGTCCTACGAGCAAGAGTTGTTTTCTGGTAAGGAAAGTCACTATTGTGCTCCCATTGCCATTCACAGTACAAATAGCACTCGCGTCTGTCCCCAGCAAGTACAGTGTATCGGACTGAAGAGGAGCTACTGTTCTTGTCAGTTTCCTAAGCACAGTTGAACTAGATATGGCCCGTGTGTGAAGGAAGCACAGTTCTTATGTTCTGAGCAAGCTCACTGTTCTGGTCCTAGAGGAAACACAGTAGAGTAGAAGAGTGCTCTTTTCTCTAAAGCAGAGTTTGTTTCTTGTAAGGCGAGCTAGCGTTTGTTTCCTAGTCCTAAATGGAGTTGAATCACATGCAGTTTCTGGTCCTATGAACAAGAGTTGTTTTCTGGTAAGAAGAGTCACTATTGCGCTGCCATTGCCATACACAGGACAAATAGCACTGGCGTCTGTTCGCAGCAAGTACAGTGTATTGGACTGAAGAGGATCTACTGTTCTTGTCAGGTTCCTAAGCAGACTTGAACTAGATATGGCCGTGTGTGTAGGAAGCACAGGTTTTGTTCTGAGCAAGCTCATTGTTCGGACCCCATAGGAAACACAGTAGAGTAGAAGAGTGCTCTTGTCTCAAAAGCAGAGTGTGTTTCATGTAAGGCGAGCTAGCATTTGTTTCCCAGTCCTAAATGGAGTTGAATCACATGCAGTTTCTGGTCCTACAAGCAAGAGTTGTTTTCTGGTAAGGAAAGTCACTATTGTGCTCCCATTGCCATACACAGTGCAAATAGCACTCGCGTCTCTTTCCCGCAAGTACAGTGTATCGGACTGAAGAGGAGCTACTGTTCTTGTCAGTTTCCTAAGCAGAGTTGAACTAGATATGGCCCGTGTGTAGGAAGCACAATTCTTTTGTTCTGAGCAAGCTCACTGTTCCGGCCCTATAGGAAACACAGTGGAGTAGAAGAGTACTCTTTTCTCTAAACCAGAGTGTGTTTCTTGTAAGGCGAGAAAGCGTTTGTTTCCCAGTCCTAAATGGAGTTGAATCACATGCAGTTTCTAGTCCTACGAGCAAGAGTTATTTTATAGTAAGAAGAGTCACTATTGCGCTGCCATTGCCATACACAGGACAAATAGCACTGGCGTCTGTTCCCAGCAAGCACAGTGTATTGGACTGAAGAGGATCTAAAGTTCTTGTCAGGTTCCTAAGCAGAATTGAACTAGCTATGGCCCGTGTGTGTAGGAAGCACAGTTCTTATGTTCTGAGCAAGCTCACTGTTCTGGCCCTATAGGAAACACAGTAGAGTAGAAGAGTGCTCTTTTCTCAAAAGCAGAGTATGTTTCTTAGAAGGCGAGCTAGCGTTTGTTTTCCAGTCCTAAATGGAGTTGAATCACATGCAGTTTCTGGTCCTACAAGCAAGAGTTTTTTTTTCTGGTAAGGAAAGTCACTATTGCGCTCCCATTGCCATACACAGTGCAAATAGCACTCGCGTCTGTTCCCAGCAAGTACAGTGTATTGGACTGAAGAGGATCTACTGTTCTTGTCAGTTTCCTAAGCAGAGTTGTACTAGATATGGCCCGTGTCTAGGAAGCACAATTCTTTTGTTCTGAGCAAGCTCACTGTTCTGGCCCTATAGGAAACACAGCAGAGTAGAAGAGTGCTCTTTTCTCTAAAGCAGAGTGTGTTTCTTGTAAGGCGAGAAAGCGTTTGTTTCTCAGTCCTAAATGGAGTTGAGTCACATGCAGTTTCTAGTCCTACAAGCAAGAGTTGTTTTATGGTAAGAAGAGTCACTATTGCGCTGCCATTGCCATGCGCAGGACAAATAGCACTGGCGTCTGTTCCCAGCAAGTACAGTGTATTGGACTGAAGAGGATCTACTGTTCTTGTCAGGTTTCTAAGCAGAATTGAACTAGATATGACCGTGTGTGTAGGAAGCACAATGCTTTTGTTCTGAGCAAGCTCACTGTTCTGGCCCTATAGGAAACACAGTGGAGTAGAAGAGTGCTCTTTTCTCAAAAGCAGAGTGTGTTTCTTGTAAGGCGAGCTAGCGTTTGTTTCCCAGTCCTAAATGGAGTTGAATCACATGCAGTTTCTGGTCCTACGAGCAAGAGTTGTTTTCTGGTAAAAAAAAGTCACTATTGCGCTCCCATTGCCATACACAGTGCAAATATCACTCGCGTCTGTTCCCAGAAAGTACAGTGTATTGGACTGAATAGGTGCTACTGTTCTTGTCAGTTTCCTAAGCAGAGTTGAACTAGATATGATCCGTGTGTGTAGGAAGCACAGTTCTTTTGTTCTGAGCAACTCACTGTTTGGACCCCATAGGAAACTCAGTAGAGTAGAAGAGTGCTCTTTTCTCAAAAGCAGAGTGTGTTTCATGTAAGGCGAGCTAGCATTTGTTTCCCAGTCCTAAATGGAGTTGAATCACATGCAGTTTTAGGTCCTATGAGCAAGACTTGTTTTCTGGTAAGAAAAGTCACATTGTGCTCCCATTGCCATACACGGTGCAAATAGCTCTCGTGTCTGTTCCCAGCAAGTACAGTGTATCAGACTGAAGAGGAGCTACTGTTCTTGTCAGTTTCCTAAGTAGAGTTGAACTAGATATGGCCAGTGTGTGTAGGAAGCACAGTTCTTTTCTTCTGAGCAAGCTCACTGTTAAGGCCCTATAGGAAAAAATGTAGAGTAGAAGAGTGCTCTTTTCTGTAAAGCAGAGTGTGTTTCTTGTAAGGCGAGCTAGCGTTTGTTTCCTAGTCCTAAATGGAGTTGAATCACAGGCATTTTCTGGTTCTACGAACAAGAGTTTTTTTCTGGTAAGGAAAGTCACATTGCGCTCCCATTGCCATACACAGTGCAAAAAGCACTCGCGTCTGTTCCCAGCAAGTACAGTGTATTGGACTCAATAGTTGCTACTGTTCTTGTCAGTTTCCTATGCTGAGTTGAACTAGATATGATCCGTGTTTGTAGGAAGCACAGTTCTTTTGTTCTGAGCAAGCTCACTGTTCGGACACCATAGGAAACACAGTAGAGTAGAAGAGTGCTCTTTTCTCAAAAGCAGAGTGTGTTTCTTGTAAAGCGAGCTAGCATTTGTTTCCCAGTTCTAAATGGCGTTGAATCACATGCAGTTTGTGGTCCTACGAGCAAGAGTTGTTTTCTGGTAAGGAACGTTACTATTGCGCTCTCATTGCCATACACAGTGCAAATACCACTCGCGCCTGTTCGCAGCAAGTACAGTGTATTGGACTGAAGAGGAGCTACTGTTCTTGTCAGTTTCCTAAGCAGAGTTGAACTACATATGGTCTGTGTGTGTAGGAAGCACAGTTCTTTTGTTGTGAGCAAGCTCACTGTTTGGACCCCATAGGAAACACAGTAGAGTAGAAGAGTGCTCTTTTCTCTAAGCAGAGTGTGTTTCTTGTAAGGCGAGCTAGCGTTTGATTCCCAGTACTAATTGGAGTTGTATCCCATGCAGTTTCTGGTACTACGAGCAAGAGTTGTTTTCTGGTAAGAAGAGTCACTATTGCGCTGCCATTGCCATACACAGGACAAATAGCCCTGGAGTCTGTTCGCAGCAAGTACAGTGTATTGGACTGAAGAGGATCTACTGTTCTTGTCAGGTTCCTAAGCAGACTTGAACTAGATATGGCCGTGTGTGTAGGAAGCACAGTTTTTTTGTTCTGAGCAAGCTCATTGTTCGGACACCATAGGAAACACAGTAGAGTAGAAGAGTGCTCTTTTCTCAAAAGCAGAGTGTGTTTAATGTAAGGCGAGCTAGCGTTTGTTTCCCAGTCCTAAATAGAGTTGAATCACATGCAGTTTCTGGTCCTATGAGGAAGAGTTTTTTCTGGTAAGAAGAGTCACTATTGCGCTCCCATTGCCATACACAGTGCAAATAGCTCTCGCGTCTGTTCCCAGCAAGTACAGTGTATCAGACTGAAGAGGAGCTACTGTTCTTGTCAGTTTCCTAAGCAGAGTTGAACTAGATATGGCCCGTGTGTGTAGGAAGCACAGTTCTTATGTTCTGAGCAAGCTCACTGTTCTGGCCCTATAGGAAACACAGTAGAGTAGAAGAGTGCTCTTTTCTCAAAAGCAGAGTGTGTTTCTTACAAGGCGAGCTAGCGTTTGTTTCCCAGTCCTAAATGGAGTGGAATCACATGCAGTTTCTGGTCCTATGAGCAAGAGTTGTTTTCTGGTAAGGAAAGTCACTATTGCGCTCCCATTGCCATACACAGTGCTAATAGCTCTCGCGTCTGTTCCCAGCAAGTACAGTGTATCAGACTGAAGAGGAGCTACTATTCTTGTCAGTTTCCTAAGCAGAGTTGAACTAGATATGGCCCGTGTGTAGGAAGCACAGTTCTTATGTTCTGAGCAAGCTCACTGTTCTGGCCCTATAGGAAACACAGTAGAGTAGAAGAGTGCTCTTTTCTCAAAAGCAGAGTGTGTTTCTTAGAAGGCGAGCTAGCGTTTGTTTCCCAGTCCTAAATGGAGTTGAATCACATGCAGTTTCTGGTCCTATGAGCAAGAGTTGTTTTCTGGTAAGGAAAGTCACTATTGCGCTCCCATTGCCATACACAGTACAAATAGCTCTCGCTTCTGTTCCCAGCAAGTACAGTGTATCAGACTGAAGAGGAGCTACTGTTCTTGTCAGTTTCCTAAATAGATTTGAACTAGATATGGCCCGTGTGTGTAGGAAGCACAGTTCTCTTGTTCTGAGCAAGCTCACTGTTCTGGCCCTATAGGAAGCACAGTAGAGTAGAAGAGTGCTCTTTTCTATAAAGCAGAGTGTGTTTTTGTAAGGCGAGCTAGCGTTTGTTTCCTAGTCCTAAATGGAGTGGAATCACATGCAGTTTCTGGTCCTACGAACAAGAGTTGTTTCTGGTAAGGAAAGTCACTATTGTGCTCCCATTGCCCTACACAAGGCAAGTAGCACTCGCGTCTTTTCCCAGCAAGTACAGTGTATTGGACTTAATAGGAGCTACTGTTCTTGTCAGTTTCGTAAGCAGAGTTGAACTAGATATGGTCCATGTGTGTAGGAAGCACAGTTCTTTTGTTCTGAGCAAGCTCACTGTTTGGACCCCATAGGAAACACAGTGGAGTAGAAGAGTGCTCTTTTTTCAAAAGCAGAGTGTGTTTCTTGTAAGGCGAGCTAGCGTTTGTTTCCCAGTCCTAAATGGAGTTGAATCACATGCAGTTTCTGGTCCTACGAGCAAGAGTTGTTTTCTGGTAAGGAAAGTCACTATTGTGCTCCCATTGCCATTCACAGTACAAATAGCACTCGCGTCTGTCCCCAGCAAGTACAGTGTATCGGACTGAAGAGGAGCTACTGTTCTTGTCAGTTTCCTAAGCACAGTTGAACTAGATATGGCCCGTGTGTGAAGGAAGCACAGTTCTTATGTTCTGAGCAAGCTCACTGTTCTGGTCCTAGAGGAAACACAGTAGAGTAGAAGAGTGCTCTTTTCTCTAAAGCAGAGTTTGTTTCTTGTAAGGCGAGCTAGCGTTTGTTTCCTAGTCCTAAATGGAGTTGAATCACATGCAGTTTCTGGTCCTATGAACAAGAGTTGTTTTCTGGTAAGAAGAGTCACTATTGCGCTGCCATTGCCATACACAGGACAAATAGCACTGGCGTCTGTTCGCAGCAAGTACAGTGTATTGGACTGAAGAGGATCTACTGTTCTTGTCAGGTTCCTAAGCAGACTTGAACTAGATATGGCCGTGTGTGTAGGAAGCACAGGTTTTGTTCTGAGCAAGCTCATTGTTCGGACCCCATAGGAAACACAGTAGAGTAGAAGAGTGCTCTTGTCTCAAAAGCAGAGTGTGTTTCATGTAAGGCGAGCTAGCATTTGTTTCCCAGTCCTAAATGGAGTTGAATCACATGCAGTTTCTGGTCCTACAAGCAAGAGTTGTTTTCTGGTAAGGAAAGTCACTATTGTGCTCCCATTGCCATACACAGTGCAAATAGCACTCGCGTCTCTTTCCCGCAAGTACAGTGTATCGGACTGAAGAGGAGCTACTGTTCTTGTCAGTTTCCTAAGCAGAGTTGAACTAGATATGGCCCGTGTGTAGGAAGCACAATTCTTTTGTTCTGAGCAAGCTCACTGTTCCGGCCCTATAGGAAACACAGTGGAGTAGAAGAGTACTCTTTTCTCTAAACCAGAGTGTGTTTCTTGTAAGGCGAGAAAGCGTTTGTTTCCCAGTCCTAAATGGAGTTGAATCACATGCAGTTTCTAGTCCTACGAGCAAGAGTTATTTTATAGTAAGAAGAGTCACTATTGCGCTGCCATTGCCATACACAGGACAAATAGCACTGGCGTCTGTTCCCAGCAAGCACAGTGTATTGGACTGAAGAGGATCTAAAGTTCTTGTCAGGTTCCTAAGCAGAATTGAACTAGCTATGGCCCGTGTGTGTAGGAAGCACAGTTCTTATGTTCTGAGCAAGCTCACTGTTCTGGCCCTATAGGAAACACAGTAGAGTAGAAGAGTGCTCTTTTCTCAAAAGCAGAGTATGTTTCTTAGAAGGCGAGCTAGCGTTTGTTTTCCAGTCCTAAATGGAGTTGAATCACATGCAGTTTCTGGTCCTACAAGCAAGAGTTTTTTTTTTCTGGTAAGGAAAGTCACTATTGCGCTCCCATTGCCATACACAGTGCAAATAGCACTCGCGTCTGTTCCCAGCAAGTACAGTGTATTGGACTGAAGAGGATCTACTGTTCTTGTCAGTTTCCTAAGCAGAGTTGTACTAGATATGGCCCGTGTCTAGGAAGCACAATTCTTTTGTTCTGAGCAAGCTCACTGTTCTGGCCCTATAGGAAACACAGCAGAGTAGAAGAGTGCTCTTTTCTCTAAAGCAGAGTGTGTTTCTTGTAAGGCGAGAAAGCGTTTGTTTCTCAGTCCTAAATGGAGTTGAGTCACATGCAGTTTCTAGTCCTACAAGCAAGAGTTGTTTTATGGTAAGAAGAGTCACTATTGCGCTGCCATTGCCATGCGCAGGACAAATAGCACTGGCGTCTGTTCCCAGCAAGTACAGTGTATTGGACTGAAGAGGATCTACTGTTCTTGTCAGGTTTCTAAGCAGAATTGAACTAGATATGACCGTGTGTGTAGGAAGCACAATGCTTTTGTTCTGAGCAAGCTCACTGTTCTGGCCCTATAGGAAACACAGTGGAGTAGAAGAGTGCTCTTTTCTCAAAAGCAGAGTGTGTTTCTTGTAAGGCGAGCTAGCGTTTGTTTCCCAGTCCTAAATGGAGTTGAATCACATGCAGTTTCTGGTCCTACGAGCAAGAGTTGTTTTCTGGTAAAAAAAAGTCACTATTGCGCTCCCATTGCCATACACAGTGCAAATATCACTCGCGTCTGTTCCCAGAAAGTACAGTGTATTGGACTGAATAGGTGCTACTGTTCTTGTCAGTTTCCTAAGCAGAGTTGAACTAGATATGATCCGTGTGTGTAGGAAGCACAGTTCTTTTGTTCTGAGCAACTCACTGTTTGGACCCCATAGGAAACTCAGTAGAGTAGAAGAGTGCTCTTTTCTCAAAAGCAGAGTGTGTTTCATGTAAGGCGAGCTAGCATTTGTTTCCCAGTCCTAAATGGAGTTGAATCACATGCAGTTTTAGGTCCTATGAGCAAGACTTGTTTTCTGGTAAGAAAAGTCACATTGTGCTCCCATTGCCATACACGGTGCAAATAGCTCTCGTGTCTGTTCCCAGCAAGTACAGTGTATCAGACTGAAGAGGAGCTACTGTTCTTGTCAGTTTCCTAAGTAGAGTTGAACTAGATATGGCCAGTGTGTGTAGGAAGCACAGTTCTTTTCTTCTGAGCAAGCTCACTGTTAAGGCCCTATAGGAAAAAATGTAGAGTAGAAGAGTGCTCTTTTCTGTAAAGCAGAGTGTGTTTCTTGTAAGGCGAGCTAGCGTTTGTTTCCTAGTCCTAAATGGAGTTGAATCACAGGCATTTTCTGGTTCTACGAACAAGAGTTTTTTTCTGGTAAGGAAAGTCACATTGCGCTCCCATTGCCATACACAGTGCAAAAAGCACTCGCGTCTGTTCCCAGCAAGTACAGTGTATTGGACTCAATAGTTGCTACTGTTCTTGTCAGTTTCCTATGCTGAGTTGAACTAGATATGATCCGTGTTTGTAGGAAGCACAGTTCTTTTGTTCTGAGCAAGCTCACTGTTCGGACACCATAGGAAACACAGTAGAGTAGAAGAGTGCTCTTTTCTCAAAAGCAGAGTGTGTTTCTTGTAAAGCGAGCTAGCATTTGTTTCCCAGTTCTAAATGGCGTTGAATCACATGCAGTTTGTGGTCCTACGAGCAAGAGTTGTTTTCTGGTAAGGAACGTTACTATTGCGCTCTCATTGCCATACACAGTGCAAATACCACTCGCGCCTGTTCGCAGCAAGTACAGTGTATTGGACTGAAGAGGAGCTACTGTTCTTGTCAGTTTCCTAAGCAGAGTTGAACTACATATGGTCTGTGTGTGTAGGAAGCACAGTTCTTTTGTTGTGAGCAAGCTCACTGTTTGGACCCCATAGGAAACACAGTAGAGTAGAAGAGTGCTCTTTTCTCTAAGCAGAGTGTGTTTCTTGTAAGGCGAGCTAGCGTTTGATTCCCAGTACTAATTGGAGTTGTATCCCATGCAGTTTCTGGTACTACGAGCAAGAGTTGTTTTCTGGTAAGAAGAGTCACTATTGCGCTGCCATTGCCATACACAGGACAAATAGCCCTGGAGTCTGTTCGCAGCAAGTACAGTGTATTGGACTGAAGAGGATCTACTGTTCTTGTCAGGTTCCTAAGCAGACTTGAACTAGATATGGCCGTGTGTGTAGGAAGCACAGTTTTTTTGTTCTGAGCAAGCTCATTGTTCGGACACCATAGGAAACACAGTAGAGTAGAAGAGTGCTCTTTTCTCAAAAGCAGAGTGTGTTTAATGTAAGGCGAGCTAGCGTTTGTTTCCCAGTCCTAAATAGAGTTGAATCACATGCAGTTTCTGGTCCTATGAGGAAGAGTTTTTTCTGGTAAGAAGAGTCACTATTGCGCTCCCATTGCCATACACAGTGCAAATAGCTCTCGCGTCTGTTCCCAGCAAGTACAGTGTATCAGACTGAAGAGGAGCTACTGTTCTTGTCAGTTTCCTAAGCAGAGTTGAACTAGATATGGCCCGTGTGTGTAGGAAGCACAGTTCTTATGTTCTGAGCAAGCTCACTGTTCTGGCCCTATAGGAAACACAGTAGAGTAGAAGAGTGCTCTTTTCTCAAAAGCAGAGTGTGTTTCTTACAAGGCGAGCTAGCGTTTGTTTCCCAGTCCTAAATGGAGTGGAATCACATGCAGTTTCTGGTCCTATGAGCAAGAGTTGTTTTCTGGTAAGGAAAGTCACTATTGCGCTCCCATTGCCATACACAGTGCTAATAGCTCTCGCGTCTGTTCCCAGCAAGTACAGTGTATCAGACTGAAGAGGAGCTACTATTCTTGTCAGTTTCCTAAGCAGAGTTGAACTAGATATGGCCCGTGTGTAGGAAGCACAGTTCTTATGTTCTGAGCAAGCTCACTGTTCTGGCCCTATAGGAAACACAGTAGAGTAGAAGAGTGCTCTTTTCTCAAAAGCAGAGTGTGTTTCTTAGAAGGCGAGCTAGCGTTTGTTTCCCAGTCCTAAATGGAGTTGAATCACATGCAGTTTCTGGTCCTATGAGCAAGAGTTGTTTTCTGGTAAGGAAAGTCACTATTGCGCTCCCATTGCCATACACAGTACAAATAGCTCTCGCTTCTGTTCCCAGCAAGTACAGTGTATCAGACTGAAGAGGAGCTACTGTTCTTGTCAGTTTCCTAAATAGATTTGAACTAGATATGGCCCGTGTGTGTAGGAAGCACAGTTCTCTTGTTCTGAGCAAGCTCACTGTTCTGGCCCTATAGGAAGCACAGTAGAGTAGAAGAGTGCTCTTTTCTATAAAGCAGAGTGTGTTTTTGTAAGGCGAGCTAGCGTTTGTTTCCTAGTCCTAAATGGAGTGGAATCACATGCAGTTTCTGGTCCTACGAACAAGAGTTGTTTCTGGTAAGGAAAGTCACTATTGTGCTCCCATTGCCCTACACAAGGCAAGTAGCACTCGCGTCTTTTCCCAGCAAGTACAGTGTATTGGACTTAATAGGAGCTACTGTTCTTGTCAGTTTCGTAAGCAGAGTTGAACTAGATATGGTCCATGTGTGTAGGAAGCACAGTTCTTTTGTTCTGAGCAAGCTCACTGTTTGGACCCCATAGGAAACACAGTGGAGTAGAAGAGTGCTCTTTTTTCAAAAGCAGAGTGTGTTTCTTGTAAGGCGAGCTAGCGTTTGTTTCCCAGTCCTAAATGGAGTTGAATCACATGCAGTTTCTGGTCCTACGAGCAAGAGTTGTTTTCTGGTAAGGAAAGTCACTATTGTGCTCCCATTGCCATTCACAGTACAAATAGCACTCGCGTCTGTCCCCAGCAAGTACAGTGTATCGGACTGAAGAGGAGCTACTGTTCTTGTCAGTTTCCTAAGCACAGTTGAACTAGATATGGCCCGTGTGTGAAGGAAGCACAGTTCTTATGTTCTGAGCAAGCTCACTGTTCTGGTCCTAGAGGAAACACAGTAGAGTAGAAGAGTGCTCTTTTCTCTAAAGCAGAGTTTGTTTCTTGTAAGGCGAGCTAGCGTTTGTTTCCTAGTCCTAAATGGAGTTGAATCACATGCAGTTTCTGGTCCTATGAACAAGAGTTGTTTTCTGGTAAGAAGAGTCACTATTGCGCTGCCATTGCCATACACAGGACAAATAGCACTGGCGTCTGTTCGCAGCAAGTACAGTGTATTGGACTGAAGAGGATCTACTGTTCTTGTCAGGTTCCTAAGCAGACTTGAACTAGATATGGCCGTGTGTGTAGGAAGCACAGGTTTTGTTCTGAGCAAGCTCATTGTTCGGACCCCATAGGAAACACAGTAGAGTAGAAGAGTGCTCTTGTCTCAAAAGCAGAGTGTGTTTCATGTAAGGCGAGCTAGCATTTGTTTCCCAGTCCTAAATGGAGTTGAATCACATGCAGTTTCTGGTCCTACAAGCAAGAGTTGTTTTCTGGTAAGGAAAGTCACTATTGTGCTCCCATTGCCATACACAGTGCAAATAGCACTCGCGTCTCTTTCCCGCAAGTACAGTGTATCGGACTGAAGAGGAGCTACTGTTCTTGTCAGTTTCCTAAGCAGAGTTGAACTAGATATGGCCCGTGTGTAGGAAGCACAATTCTTTTGTTCTGAGCAAGCTCACTGTTCCGGCCCTATAGGAAACACAGTGGAGTAGAAGAGTACTCTTTTCTCTAAACCAGAGTGTGTTTCTTGTAAGGCGAGAAAGCGTTTGTTTCCCAGTCCTAAATGGAGTTGAATCACATGCAGTTTCTAGTCCTACGAGCAAGAGTTATTTTATAGTAAGAAGAGTCACTATTGCGCTGCCATTGCCATACACAGGACAAATAGCACTGGCGTCTGTTCCCAGCAAGCACAGTGTATTGGACTGAAGAGGATCTAAAGTTCTTGTCAGGTTCCTAAGCAGAATTGAACTAGCTATGGCCCGTGTGTGTAGGAAGCACAGTTCTTATGTTCTGAGCAAGCTCACTGTTCTGGCCCTATAGGAAACACAGTAGAGTAGAAGAGTGCTCTTTTCTCAAAAGCAGAGTATGTTTCTTAGAAGGCGAGCTAGCGTTTGTTTTCCAGTCCTAAATGGAGTTGAATCACATGCAGTTTCTGGTCCTACAAGCAAGAGTTTTTTTTTTCTGGTAAGGAAAGTCACTATTGCGCTCCCATTGCCATACACAGTGCAAATAGCACTCGCGTCTGTTCCCAGCAAGTACAGTGTATTGGACTGAAGAGGATCTACTGTTCTTGTCAGTTTCCTAAGCAGAGTTGTACTAGATATGGCCCGTGTCTAGGAAGCACAATTCTTTTGTTCTGAGCAAGCTCACTGTTCTGGCCCTATAGGAAACACAGCAGAGTAGAAGAGTGCTCTTTTCTCTAAAGCAGAGTGTGTTTCTTGTAAGGCGAGAAAGCGTTTGTTTCTCAGTCCTAAATGGAGTTGAGTCACATGCAGTTTCTAGTCCTACAAGCAAGAGTTGTTTTATGGTAAGAAGAGTCACTATTGCGCTGCCATTGCCATGCGCAGGACAAATAGCACTGGCGTCTGTTCCCAGCAAGTACAGTGTATTGGACTGAAGAGGATCTACTGTTCTTGTCAGGTTTCTAAGCAGAATTGAACTAGATATGACCGTGTGTGTAGGAAGCACAATGCTTTTGTTCTGAGCAAGCTCACTGTTCTGGCCCTATAGGAAACACAGTGGAGTAGAAGAGTGCTCTTTTCTCAAAAGCAGAGTGTGTTTCTTGTAAGGCGAGCTAGCGTTTGTTTCCCAGTCCTAAATGGAGTTGAATCACATGCAGTTTCTGGTCCTACGAGCAAGAGTTGTTTTCTGGTAAAAAAAAGTCACTATTGCGCTCCCATTGCCATACACAGTGCAAATATCACTCGCGTCTGTTCCCAGAAAGTACAGTGTATTGGACTGAATAGGTGCTACTGTTCTTGTCAGTTTCCTAAGCAGAGTTGAACTAGATATGATCCGTGTGTGTAGGAAGCACAGTTCTTTTGTTCTGAGCAACTCACTGTTTGGACCCCATAGGAAACTCAGTAGAGTAGAAGAGTGCTCTTTTCTCAAAAGCAGAGTGTGTTTCATGTAAGGCGAGCTAGCATTTGTTTCCCAGTCCTAAATGGAGTTGAATCACATGCAGTTTTAGGTCCTATGAGCAAGACTTGTTTTCTGGTAAGAAAAGTCACATTGTGCTCCCATTGCCATACACGGTGCAAATAGCTCTCGTGTCTGTTCCCAGCAAGTACAGTGTATCAGACTGAAGAGGAGCTACTGTTCTTGTCAGTTTCCTAAGTAGAGTTGAACTAGATATGGCCAGTGTGTGTAGGAAGCACAGTTCTTTTCTTCTGAGCAAGCTCACTGTTAAGGCCCTATAGGAAAAAATGTAGAGTAGAAGAGTGCTCTTTTCTGTAAAGCAGAGTGTGTTTCTTGTAAGGCGAGCTAGCGTTTGTTTCCTAGTCCTAAATGGAGTTGAATCACAGGCATTTTCTGGTTCTACGAACAAGAGTTTTTTTCTGGTAAGGAAAGTCACATTGCGCTCCCATTGCCATACACAGTGCAAAAAGCACTCGCGTCTGTTCCCAGCAAGTACAGTGTATTGGACTCAATAGTTGCTACTGTTCTTGTCAGTTTCCTATGCTGAGTTGAACTAGATATGATCCGTGTTTGTAGGAAGCACAGTTCTTTTGTTCTGAGCAAGCTCACTGTTCGGACACCATAGGAAACACAGTAGAGTAGAAGAGTGCTCTTTTCTCAAAAGCAGAGTGTGTTTCTTGTAAAGCGAGCTAGCATTTGTTTCCCAGTTCTAAATGGCGTTGAATCACATGCAGTTTGTGGTCCTACGAGCAAGAGTTGTTTTCTGGTAAGGAACGTTACTATTGCGCTCTCATTGCCATACACAGTGCAAATACCACTCGCGCCTGTTCGCAGCAAGTACAGTGTATTGGACTGAAGAGGAGCTACTGTTCTTGTCAGTTTCCTAAGCAGAGTTGAACTACATATGGTCTGTGTGTGTAGGAAGCACAGTTCTTTTGTTGTGAGCAAGCTCACTGTTTGGACCCCATAGGAAACACAGTAGAGTAGAAGAGTGCTCTTTTCTCTAAGCAGAGTGTGTTTCTTGTAAGGCGAGCTAGCGTTTGATTCCCAGTCCTAAATGGAGTTGTATCCCATGCAGTTTCTGGTACTACGAGCAAGAGTTGTTTTCTGGTAAGAAGAGTCACTATTGCGCTGCCATTGCCATACACAGGACAAATAGCCCTGGAGTCTGTTCGCAGCAAGTACAGTGTATTGGACTGAAGAGGATCTACTGTTCTTGTCAGGTTCCTAAGCAGACTTGAACTAGATATGGCCGTGTGTGTAGGAAGCACAGTTTTTTTGTTCTGAGCAAGCTCATTGTTCGGACACCATAGGAAACACAGTAGAGTAGAAGAGTGCTCTTTTCTCAAAAGCAGAGTGTGTTTAATGTAAGGCGAGCTAGCGTTTGTTTCCCAGTCCTAAATAGAGTTGAATCACATGCAGTTTCTGGTCCTATGAGGAAGAGTTTTTTCTGGTAAGAAGAGTCACTATTGCGCTCCCATTGCCATACACAGTGCAAATAGCTCTCGCGTCTGTTCCCAGCAAGTACAGTGTATCAGACTGAAGAGGAGCTACTGTTCTTGTCAGTTTCCTAAGCAGAGTTGAACTAGATATGGCCCGTGTGTGTAGGAAGCACAGTTCTTATGTTCTGAGCAAGCTCACTGTTCTGGCCCTATAGGAAACACAGTAGAGTAGAAGAGTGCTCTTTTCTCAAAAGCAGAGTGTGTTTCTTACAAGGCGAGCTAGCGTTTGTTTCCCAGTCCTAAATGGAGTGGAATCACATGCAGTTTCTGGTCCTATGAGCAAGAGTTGTTTTCTGGTAAGGAAAGTCACTATTGCGCTCCCATTGCCATACACAGTGCTAATAGCTCTCGCGTCTGTTCCCAGCAAGTACAGTGTATCAGACTGAAGAGGAGCTACTATTCTTGTCAGTTTCCTAAGCAGAGTTGAACTAGATATGGCCCGTGTGTAGGAAGCACAGTTCTTATGTTCTGAGCAAGCTCACTGTTCTGGCCCTATAGGAAACACAGTAGAGTAGAAGAGTGCTCTTTTCTCAAAAGCAGAGTGTGTTTCTTAGAAGGCGAGCTAGCGTTTGTTTCCCAGTCCTAAATGGAGTTGAATCACATGCAGTTTCTGGTCCTATGAGCAAGAGTTGTTTTCTGGTAAGGAAAGTCACTATTGCGCTCCCATTGCCATACACAGTACAAATAGCTCTCGCTTCTGTTCCCAGCAAGTACAGTGTATCAGACTGAAGAGGAGCTACTGTTCTTGTCAGTTTCCTAAATAGATTTGAACTAGATATGGCCCGTGTGTGTAGGAAGCACAGTTCTCTTGTTCTGAGCAAGCTCACTGTTCTGGCCCTATAGGAAGCACAGTAGAGTAGAAGAGTGCTCTTTTCTATAAAGCAGAGTGTGTTTTTGTAAGGCGAGCTAGCGTTTGTTTCCTAGTCCTAAATGGAGTGGAATCACATGCAGTTTCTGGTCCTACGAACAAGAGTTGTTTCTGGTAAGGAAAGTCACTATTGTGCTCCCATTGCCCTACACAAGGCAAGTAGCACTCGCGTCTTTTCCCAGCAAGTACAGTGTATTGGACTTAATAGGAGCTACTGTTCTTGTCAGTTTCGTAAGCAGAGTTGAACTAGATATGGTCCATGTGTGTAGGAAGCACAGTTCTTTTGTTCTGAGCAAGCTCACTGTTCCGGCCCTATAGGAAACACAGTGGAGTAGAAGAGTACTCTTTTCTCTAAACCAGAGTGTGTTTCTTGTAAGGCGAGAAAGCGTTTGTTTCCCAGTCCTAAATGGAGTTGAATCACATGCAGTTTCTAGTCCTACGAGCAAGAGTTATTTTATAGTAAGAAGAGTCACTATTGCGCTGCCATTGCCATACACAGGACAAATAGCACTGGCGTCTGTTCCCAGCAAGCACAGTGTATTGGACTGAAGAGGATCTAAAGTTCTTGTCAGGTTCCTAAGCAGAATTGAACTAGCTATGGCCCGTGTGTGTAGGAAGCACAGTTCTTATGTTCTGAGCAAGCTCACTGTTCTGGCCCTATAGGAAACACAGTAGAGTAGAAGAGTGCTCTTTTCTCAAAAGCAGAGTATGTTTCTTAGAAGGCGAGCTAGCGTTTGTTTTCCAGTCCTAAATGGAGTTGAATCACATGCAGTTTCTGGTCCTACAAGCAAGAGTTTTTTTTTCTGGTAAGGAAAGTCACTATTGCGCTCCCATTGCCATACACAGTGCAAATAGCACTCGCGTCTGTTCCCAGCAAGTACAGTGTATTGGACTGAAGAGGATCTACTGTTCTTGTCAGTTTCCTAAGCAGAGTTGTACTAGATATGGCCCGTGTCTAGGAAGCACAATTCTTTTGTTCTGAGCAAGCTCACTGTTCTGGCCCTATAGGAAACACAGCAGAGTAGAAGAGTGCTCTTTTCTCTAAAGCAGAGTGTGTTTCTTGTAAGGCGAGAAAGCGTTTGTTTCTCAGTCCTAAATGGAGTTGAGTCACATGCAGTTTCTAGTCCTACAAGCAAGAGTTGTTTTATGGTAAGAAGAGTCACTATTGCGCTGCCATTGCCATGCGCAGGACAAATAGCACTGGCGTCTGTTCCCAGCAAGTACAGTGTATTGGACTGAAGAGGATCTACTGTTCTTGTCAGGTTTCTAAGCAGAATTGAACTAGATATGACCGTGTGTGTAGGAAGCACAATGCTTTTGTTCTGAGCAAGCTCACTGTTCTGGCCCTATAGGAAACACAGTGGAGTAGAAGAGTGCTCTTTTCTCAAAAGCAGAGTGTGTTTCTTGTAAGGCGAGCTAGCGTTTGTTTCCCAGTCCTAAATGGAGTTGAATCACATGCAGTTTCTGGTCCTACGAGCAAGAGTTGTTTTCTGGTAAAAAAAAGTCACTATTGCGCTCCCATTGCCATACACAGTGCAAATATCACTCGCGTCTGTTCCCAGAAAGTACAGTGTATTGGACTGAATAGGTGCTACTGTTCTTGTCAGTTTCCTAAGCAGAGTTGAACTAGATATGATCCGTGTGTGTAGGAAGCACAGTTCTTTTGTTCTGAGCAACTCACTGTTTGGACCCCATAGGAAACTCAGTAGAGTAGAAGAGTGCTCTTTTCTCAAAAGCAGAGTGTGTTTCATGTAAGGCGAGCTAGCATTTGTTTCCCAGTCCTAAATGGAGTTGAATCACATGCAGTTTTAGGTCCTATGAGCAAGACTTGTTTTCTGGTAAGAAAAGTCACATTGTGCTCCCATTGCCATACACGGTGCAAATAGCTCTCGTGTCTGTTCCCAGCAAGTACAGTGTATCAGACTGAAGAGGAGCTACTGTTCTTGTCAGTTTCCTAAGTAGAGTTGAACTAGATATGGCCAGTGTGTGTAGGAAGCACAGTTCTTTTCTTCTGAGCAAGCTCACTGTTAAGGCCCTATAGGAAAAAATGTAGAGTAGAAGAGTGCTCTTTTCTGTAAAGCAGAGTGTGTTTCTTGTAAGGCGAGCTAGCGTTTGTTTCCTAGTCCTAAATGGAGTTGAATCACAGGCATTTTCTGGTTCTACGAACAAGAGTTTTTTTCTGGTAAGGAAAGTCACATTGCGCTCCCATTGCCATACACAGTGCAAAAAGCACTCGCGTCTGTTCCCAGCAAGTACAGTGTATTGGACTCAATAGTTGCTACTGTTCTTGTCAGTTTCCTATGCTGAGTTGAACTAGATATGATCCGTGTTTGTAGGAAGCACAGTTCTTTTGTTCTGAGCAAGCTCACTGTTCGGACACCATAGGAAACACAGTAGAGTAGAAGAGTGCTCTTTTCTCAAAAGCAGAGTGTGTTTCTTGTAAAGCGAGCTAGCATTTGTTTCCCAGTTCTAAATGGCGTTGAATCACATGCAGTTTGTGGTCCTACGAGCAAGAGTTGTTTTCTGGTAAGGAACGTTACTATTGCGCTCTCATTGCCATACACAGTGCAAATACCACTCGCGCCTGTTCGCAGCAAGTACAGTGTATTGGACTGAAGAGGAGCTACTGTTCTTGTCAGTTTCCTAAGCAGAGTTGAACTACATATGGTCTGTGTGTGTAGGAAGCACAGTTCTTTTGTTGTGAGCAAGCTCACTGTTTGGACCCCATAGGAAACACAGTAGAGTAGAAGAGTGCTCTTTTCTCTAAGCAGAGTGTGTTTCTTGTAAGGCGAGCTAGCGTTTGATTCCCAGTCCTAAATGGAGTTGTATCCCATGCAGTTTCTGGTACTACGAGCAAGAGTTGTTTTCTGGTAAGAAGAGTCACTATTGCGCTGCCATTGCCATACACAGGACAAATAGCCCTGGAGTCTGTTCGCAGCAAGTACAGTGTATTGGACTGAAGAGGATCTACTGTTCTTGTCAGGTTCCTAAGCAGACTTGAACTAGATATGGCCCGTGTGTGTAGGAAGCACAGTTTTTTTGTTCTGAGCAAGCTCATTGTTCGGACACCATAGGAAACACAGTAGAGTAGAAGAGTGCTCTTTTCTCAAAAGCAGAGTGTGTTTAATGTAAGGCGAGCTAGCGTTTGTTTCCCAGTCCTAAATAGAGTTGAATCACATGCAGTTTCTGGTCCTATGAGGAAGAGTTTTTTCTGGTAAGAAGAGTCACTATTGCGCTCCCATTGCCATACACAGTGCAAATAGCTCTCGCGTCTGTTCCCAGCAAGTACAGTGTATCAGACTGAAGAGGAGCTACTGTTCTTGTCAGTTTCCTAAGCAGAGTTGAACTAGATATGGCCCGTGTGTGTAGGAAGCACAGTTCTTATGTTCTGAGCAAGCTCACTGTTCTGGCCCTATAGGAAACACAGTAGAGTAGAAGAGTGCTCTTTTCTCAAAAGCAGAGTGTGTTTCTTACAAGGCGAGCTAGCGTTTGTTTCCCAGTCCTAAATGGAGTGGAATCACATGCAGTTTCTGGTCCTATGAGCAAGAGTTGTTTTCTGGTAAGGAAAGTCACTATTGCGCTCCCATTGCCATACACAGTGCTAATAGCTCTCGCGTCTGTTCCCAGCAAGTACAGTGTATCAGACTGAAGAGGAGCTACTATTCTTGTCAGTTTCCTAAGCAGAGTTGAACTAGATATGGCCCGTGTGTAGGAAGCACAGTTCTTATGTTCTGAGCAAGCTCACTGTTCTGGCCCTATAGGAAACACAGTAGAGTAGAAGAGTGCTCTTTTCTCAAAAGCAGAGTGTGTTTCTTAGAAGGCGAGCTAGCGTTTGTTTCCCAGTCCTAAATGGAGTTGAATCACATGCAGTTTCTGGTCCTATGAGCAAGAGTTGTTTTCTGGTAAGGAAAGTCACTATTGCGCTCCCATTGCCATACACAGTACAAATAGCTCTCGCTTCTGTTCCCAGCAAGTACAGTGTATCAGACTGAAGAGGAGCTACTGTTCTTGTCAGTTTCCTAAATAGATTTGAACTAGATATGGCCCGTGTGTGTAGGAAGCACAGTTCTCTTGTTCTGAGCAAGCTCACTGTTCTGGCCCTATAGGAAGCACAGTAGAGTAGAAGAGTGCTCTTTTCTATAAAGCAGAGTGTGTTTTTGTAAGGCGAGCTAGCGTTTGTTTCCTAGTCCTAAATGGAGTGGAATCACATGCAGTTTCTGGTCCTACGAACAAGAGTTGTTTCTGGTAAGGAAAGTCACTATTGTGCTCCCATTGCCCTACACAAGGCAAGTAGCACTCGCGTCTTTTCCCAGCAAGTACAGTGTATTGGACTTAATAGGAGCTACTGTTCTTGTCAGTTTCGTAAGCAGAGTTGAACTAGATATGGTCCATGTGTGTAGGAAGCACAGTTCTTTTGTTCTGAGCAAGCTCACTGTTTGGACCCCATAGGAAACACAGTGGAGTAGAAGAGTGCTCTTTTTTCAAAAGCAGAGTGTGTTTCTTGTAAGGCGAGCTAGCGTTTGTTTCCCAGTCCTAAATGGAGTTGAATCACATGCAGTTTCTGGTCCTACGAGCAAGAGTTGTTTTCTGGTAAGGAAAGTCACTATTGTGCTCCCATTGCCATTCACAGTACAAATAGCACTCGCGTCTGTCCCCAGCAAGTACAGTGTATCGGACTGAAGAGGAGCTACTGTTCTTGTCAGTTTCCTAAGCACAGTTGAACTAGATATGGCCCGTGTGTGAAGGAAGCACAGTTCTTATGTTCTGAGCAAGCTCACTGTTCTGGTCCTAGAGGAAACACAGTAGAGTAGAAGAGTGCTCTTTTCTCTAAAGCAGAGTTTGTTTCTTGTAAGGCGAGCTAGCGTTTGTTTCCTAGTCCTAAATGGAGTTGAATCACATGCAGTTTCTGGTCCTATGAACAAGAGTTGTTTTCTGGTAAGAAGAGTCACTATTGCGCTGCCATTGCCATACACAGGACAAATAGCACTGGCGTCTGTTCGCAGCAAGTACAGTGTATTGGACTGAAGAGGATCTACTGTTCTTGTCAGGTTCCTAAGCAGACTTGAACTAGATATGGCCGTGTGTGTAGGAAGCACAGGTTTTGTTCTGAGCAAGCTCATTGTTCGGACCCCATAGGAAACACAGTAGAGTAGAAGAGTGCTCTTGTCTCAAAAGCAGAGTGTGTTTCATGTAAGGCGAGCTAGCATTTGTTTCCCAGTCCTAAATGGAGTTGAATCACATGCAGTTTCTGGTCCTACAAGCAAGAGTTGTTTTCTGGTAAGGAAAGTCACTATTGTGCTCCCATTGCCATACACAGTGCAAATAGCACTCGCGTCTCTTTCCCGCAAGTACAGTGTATCGGACTGAAGAGGAGCTACTGTTCTTGTCAGTTTCCTAAGCAGAGTTGAACTAGATATGGCCCGTGTGTAGGAAGCACAATTCTTTTGTTCTGAGCAAGCTCACTGTTCTGGCCCTATAGGAAACACAGTGGAGTAGAAGAGTACTCTTTTCTCTAAACCAGAGTGTGTTTCTTGTAAGGCGAGAAAGCGTTTGTTTCCCAGTCCTAAATGGAGTTGAATCACATGCAGTTTCTAGTCCTACGAGCAAGAGTTATTTTATAGTAAGAAGAGTCACTATTGCGCTGCCATTGCCATACACAGGACAAATAGCACTGGCGTCTGTTCCCAGCAAGCACAGTGTATTGGACTGAAGAGGATCTAAAGTTCTTGTCAGGTTCCTAAGCAGAATTGAACTAGCTATGGCCCGTGTGTGTAGGAAGCACAGTTCTTATGTTCTGAGCAAGCTCACTGTTCTGGCCCTATAGGAAACACAGTAGAGTAGAAGAGTGCTCTTTTCTCAAAAGCAGAGTATGTTTCTTAGAAGGCGAGCTAGCGTTTGTTTTCCAGTCCTAAATGGAGTTGAATCACATGCAGTTTCTGGTCCTACAAGCAAGAGTTTTTTTTTCTGGTAAGGAAAGTCACTATTGCGCTCCCATTGCCATACACAGTGCAAATAGCACTCGCGTCTGTTCCCAGCAAGTACAGTGTATTGGACTGAAGAGGATCTACTGTTCTTGTCAGTTTCCTAAGCAGAGTTGTACTAGATATGGCCCGTGTCTAGGAAGCACAATTCTTTTGTTCTGAGCAAGCTCACTGTTCTGGCCCTATAGGAAACACAGCAGAGTAGAAGAGTGCTCTTTTCTCTAAAGCAGAGTGTGTTTCTTGTAAGGCGAGAAAGCGTTTGTTTCTCAGTCCTAAATGGAGTTGAGTCACATGCAGTTTCTAGTCCTACAAGCAAGAGTTGTTTTATGGTAAGAAGAGTCACTATTGTGCTGCCATTGCCATGCGCAGGACAAATAGCACTGGCGTCTGTTCCCAGCAAGTACAGTGTATTGGACTGAAGAGGATCTACTGTTCTTGTCAGGCTCCTAAGCAGAATTGAACTAGATATGACCGTGTGTGTAGGAAGCACAATGCTTTTGTTCTGAGCAAGCTCACTGTTCTGGCCCTATAGGAAACACAGTGGAGTAGAAGAGTGCTCTTTTCTCAAAAGCAGAGTGTGTTTCTTGTAAGGCGAGCTAGTGTTTGTTTCCCAGTCCTAAATGGAGTTGAATCACATGCAGTTTCTGGTCCTACGAGCAAGAGTTGTTTTCTGGTAAAAAAAAGTCACTATTGCGCTCCCATTGCCATACACAGTGCAAATATCACTCGCGTCTGTTCCCAGAAAGTACAGTGTATTGGACTGAATAGGTGCTACTGTTCTTGTCAGTTTCCTAAGCAGAGTTGAACTAGATATGATCCGTGTGTGTAGGAAGCACAGTTCTTTTGTTCTGAGCAACTCACTGTTTGGACCCCATAGGAAACACAGTAGAGTAGAAGAGTGCTCTTTTCTCAAAAGCAGAGTGTGTTTCATGTAAGGCGAGCTAGCATTTGTTTCCCAGTCCTAAATGGAGTTGAATCACATGCAGTTTCAGGTCCTATGAGCAAGACTTGTTTTCTGGTAAGAAAAGTCACATTGTGCTCCCATTGCCATACACGGTGCAAATAGCTCTCGTGTCTGTTCCCAGCAAGTACAGTGTATCAGACTGAAGAGGAGCTACTGTTCTTGTCAGTTTTCTAAGTAGAGTTGAACTAGATATGGCCAGTGTGTGTAGGAAGCACAGTTCTTTTCTTCTGAGCAAGCTCACTGTTAAGGCCCTATAGGAAAAAATGTAGAGTAGAAGAGTGCTCTTTTCTGTAAAGCAGAGTGTGTTTCTTGTAAGGCGAGCTAGCGTTTGTTTCCTAGTCCTAAATGGAGTTGAATCACAGGCATTTTCTGGTTCTACGAACAAGAGTTTTTTTCTGGTAAGGAAAGTCACATTGCGCTCCCATTGCCATACACAGTGCAAAAAGCACTCGCGTCTGTTCCCAGCAAGTACAGTGTATTGGACTCAATAGTTGCTACTGTTCTTGTCAGTTTCCTATGCTGAGTTGAACTAGATATGATCCGTGTTTGTAGGAAGCACAGTTCTTTTGTTCTGAGCAAGCTCACTGTTCGGACACCATAGGAAACACAGTAGAGTAGAAGAGTGCTCTTTTCTCAAAAGCAGAGTGTGTTTCTTGTAAAGCGAGCTAGCATTTGTTTCCCAGTTCTAAATGGCGTTGAATCACATGCAGTTTGTGGTCCTACGAGCAAGAGTTGTTTTCTGGTAAGGAACGTTACTATTGCGCTCTCATTGCCATACACAGTGCAAATACCACTCGCGCCTGTTCGCAGCAAGTACAGTGTATTGGACTGAAGAGGAGCTACTGTTCTTGTCAGTTTCCTAAGCAGAGTTGAACTACATATGGTCTGTGTGTGTAGGAAGCACAGTTCTTTTGTTGTGAGCAAGCTCACTGTTTGGACCCCATAGGAAACACAGTAGAGTAGAAGAGTGCTCTTTTCTCTAAGCAGAGTGTGTTTCTTGTAAGGCGAGCTAGCGTTTGATTCCCAGTACTAATTGGAGTTGTATCCCATGCAGTTTCTGGTACTACGAGCAAGAGTTGTTTTCTGGTAAGAAGAGTCACTATTGCACTGCCATTGCCATACACAGGACAAATAGCCCTGGAGTCTGTTCGCAGCAAGTACAGTGTATTGGACTGAAGAGGATCTACTGTTCTTGTCAGGTTCCTAAGCAGACTTGAACTAGATATGGCCGTGTGTGTAGGAAGCACAGTTTTTTTGTTCTGAGCAAGCTCATTGTTCGGACACCATAGGAAACACAGTAGAGTAGAAGAGTGCTCTTTTCTCAAAAGCAGAGTGTGTTTAATGTAAGGCGAGCTAGCGTTTGTTAACCAGTCCTAAATAGAGTTGAATCACATGCAGTTTCTGGTCCTATGAGGAAGAGTTTTTTCTGGTAAGAAGAGTCACTATTGCGCTCCCATTGCCATACACAGTGCAAATAGCTCTCGCGTCTGTTCCCAGCAAGTACAGTGTATCAGACTGAAGAGGAGCTACTGTTCTTGTCAGTTTCCTAAGCAGAGTTGAACTAGATATGGCCCGTGTGTGTAGGAAGCACAGTTCTTATGTTCTGAGCAAGCTCACTGTTCTGGCCCTATAGGAAACACAGTAGAGTAGAAGAGTGCTCTTTTCTCAAAAGCAGAGTGTGTTTCTTACAAGGCGAGCTAGCGTTTGTTTCCCAGTCCTAAATGGAGTGGAATCACATGCAGTTTCTGGTCCTATGAGCAAGAGTTGTTTTCTGGTAAGGAAAGTCACTATTGCGCTCCCATTGCCATACACAGTGCTAATAGCTCTCGCGTCTGTTCCCAGCAAGTACAGTGTATCAGACTGAAGAGGAGCTACTATTCTTGTCAGTTTCCTAAGCAGACTTGAACTAGATATGGCCCGTGTGTAGGAAGCACAGTTCTTATGTTCTGAGCAAGCTCACTGTTCTGGCCCTATAGGAAACACAGTAGAGTAGAAGAGTGCTCTTTTCTCAAAAGCAGAGTGTGTTTCTTAGAAGGCGAGCTAGTGTTTGTTTCCCAGTCCTAAATGGAGTTGAATCACATGCAGTTTCTGGTCCTATGAGCAAGAGTTGTTTTCTGGTAAGGAAAGTCACTATTGTGCTCCCATTGCCATACACAGTACAAATAGCTCTCGCTTCTGTTCCCAGCAAGTACAGTGTATCAGACTGAAGAGGAGCTACTGTTCTTGTCAGTTTCCTAAATAGATTTGAACTAGATATGGCCCGTGTGTGTAGGAAGCACAGTTCTCTTGTTCTGAGCAAGCTCACTGTTCTGGCCCTATAGGAAGCACAGTAGAGTAGAAGAGTGCTCTTTTCTATAAAGCAGAGTGTGTTTTTGTAAGGCGAGCTAGCGTTTGTTTCCTAGTCCTAAATGGAGTGGAATCACATGCAGTTTCTGGTCCTACGAACAAGAGTTGTTTCTGGTAAGGAAAGTCACTATTGTGCTCCCATTGCCCTACACAAGGCAAGTAGCACTCGCGTCTTTTCCCAGCAAGTACAGTGTATTGGACTTAATAGGAGCTACTGTTCTTGTCAGTTTCGTAAGCAGAGTTGAACTAGATATGGTCCATGTGTGTAGGAAGCACAGTTCTTTTGTTCTGAGCAAGCTCACTGTTTGGACCCCATAGGAAACACAGTGGAGTAGAAGAGTGCTCTTTTTTCAAAAGCAGAGTGTGTTTCTTGTAAGGCGAGCTAGCGTTTGTTTCCCAGTCCTAAATGGAGTTGAATCACATGCAGTTTCTGGTCCTACGAGCAAGAGTTGTTTTCTGGTAAGGAAAGTCACTATTGTGCTCCCATTGCCATTCACAGTACAAATAGCACTCGCGTCTGTCCCCAGCAAGTACAGTGTATCGGACTGAAGAGGAGCTACTGTTCTTGTCAGTTTCCTAAGCACAGTTGAACTAGATATGGCCCGTGTGTGAAGGAAGCACAGTTCTTATGTTCTGAGCAAGCTCACTGTTCTGGCCCTAGAGGAAACACAGTAGAGTAGAAGAGTGCTCTTTTCTCTAAAGCAGAGTTTGTTTCTTGTAAGGCGAGCTAGCGTTTGTTTCCTAGTCCTAAATGGAGTTGAATCACATGCAGTTTCTGGTCCTATGAACAAGAGTTGTTTTCTGGTAAGAAGAGTCACTATTGCGCTGCCATTGCCATACACAGGACAAATAGCACTGGCGTCTGTTCGCAGCAAGTACAGTGTATTGGACTGAAGAGGATCTACTGTTCTTGTCAGGTTCCTAAGCAGACTTGAACTAGATATGGCCGTGTGTGTAGGAAGCACAGGTTTTGTTCTGAGCAAGCTCATTGTTCGGACCCCATAGGAAACACAGTAGAGTAGAAGAGTGCTCTTGTCTCAAAAGCAGAGTGTGTTTCATGTAAGGCGAGCTAGCATTTGTTTCCCAGTCCTAAATGGAGTTGAATCACATGCAGTTTCTGGTCCTACAAGCAAGAGTTGTTTTCTGGTAAGGAAAGTCACTATTGTGCTCCCATTGCCATACACAGTGCAAATAGCACTCGCGTCTCTTTCCCGCAAGTACAGTGTATCGGACTGAAGAGGAGCTACTGTTCTTGTCAGTTTCCTAAGCAGAGTTGAACTAGATATGGCCCGTGTGTAGGAAGCACAATTCTTTTGTTCTGAGCAAGCTCACTGTTCCGGCCCTATAGGAAACACAGTGGAGTAGAAGAGTACTCTTTTCTCTAAACCAGAGTGTGTTTCTTGTAAGGCGAGAAAGCGTTTGTTTCCCAGTCCTAAATGGAGTTGAATCACATGCAGTTTCTAGTCCTACGAGCAAGAGTTATTTTATAGTAAGAAGAGTCACTATTGCGCTGCCATTGCCATACACAGGACAAATAGCACTGGCGTCTGTTCCCAGCAAGCACAGTGTATTGGACTGAAGAGGATCTAAAGTTCTTGTCAGGTTCCTAAGCAGAATTGAACTAGCTATGGCCCGTGTGTGTAGGAAGCACAGTTCTTATGTTCTGAGCAAGCTCACTGTTCTGGCCCTATAGGAAACACTGTAGAGTAGAAGAGTGCTCTTTTCTCAAAAGCAGAGTATGTTTCTTAGAAGGCGAGCTAGCGTTTGTTTTCCAGTCCTAAATGGAGTTGAATTACATGCAGTTTCTGGTCCTACAAGCAAGAGTTTTTTTTCTGGTAAGGAAAGTCACTATTGCGCTCCCATTGCCATACACAGTGCAAATAGCACTCGCGTCTGTTCCCAGCAAGTACAGTGTATTGGACTGAAGAGGATCTACTGTTCTTGTCAGTTTCCTAAGCAGAGTTGTACTAGATATGGCCCGTGTCTAGGAAGCACAATTCTTTTGTTCTGAGCAAGCTCACTGTTCTGGCCCTATAGGAAACACAGCAGAGTAGAAGAGTGCTCTTTTCTCTAAAGCAGAGTGTGTTTCTTGTAAGGCGAGAAAGCGTTTGTTTCTCAGTCCTAAATGGAGTTGAGTCACATGCAGTTTCTAGTCCTACAAGCAAGAGTTGTTTTATGGTAAGAAGAGTCACTATTGCGCTGCCATTGCCATGCGCAGGACAAATAGCACTGGCGTCTGTTCCCAGCAAGTACAGTGTATTGGACTGAAGAGGATCTACTGTTCTTGTCAGGTTTCTAAGCAGAATTGAACTAGATATGACCGTGTGTGTAGGAAGCACAATGCTTTTGTTCTGAGCAAGCTCACTGTTCTGGCCCTATAGGAAACACAGTGGAGTAGAAGAGTGCTCTTTTCTCAAAAGCAGAGTGTGTTTCTTGTAAGGCGAGCTAGCGTTTGTTTCCCAGTCCTAAATGGAGTTTAATCACATGCAGTTTCTGGTCCTACGAGCAAGAGTTGTTTTCTGGTAAAAAAAAGTCACTATTGCGCTCCCATTGCCATACACAGTGCAAATATCACTCGCGTCTGTTCCCAGAAAGTACAGTGTATTGGACTGAATAGGTGCTACTGTTCTTGTCAGTTTCCTAAGCAGAGTTGAACTAGATATGATCCGTGTGTGTAGGAAGCACAGTTCTTTTGTTCTGAGCAACTCACTGTTTGGACCCCATAGGAAACACAGTAGAGTAGAAGAGTGCTCTTTTCTCAAAAGCAGAGTGTGTTTCATGTAAGGCGAGCTAGCATTTGTTTCCCAGTCCTAAATGGAGTTGAATCACATGCAGTTTCAGGTCCTATGAGCAAGACTTGTTTTCTGGTAAGAAAAGTCACATTGTGCTCCCATTGCCATACACGGTGCAAATAGCTCTCGTGTCTGTTCCTAGCAAGTACAGTGTATCAGACTGAAGAGGAGCTACTGTTCTTGTCAGTTTCCTAAGTAGAGTTGAACTAGATATGGCCAGTGTGTGTAGGAAGCACAGTTCTTTTCTTCTGAGCAAGCTCACTGTTAAGGCCCTATAGGAAAAAATGTAGAGTAGAAGAGTGCTCTTTTCTGTAAAGCAGAGTGTGTTTCTTGTAAGGCGAGCTAGCGTTTGTTTCCTAGTCCTAAATGGAGTTGAATCACAGGCATTTTCTGGTTCTACGAACAAGAGTTTTTTTCTGGTAAGGAAAGTCACATTGCGCTCCCATTGCCATACACAGTGCAAAAAGCACTCGCGTCTGTTCCCAGCAAGTACAGTGTATTGGACTCAATAGTTGCTACTGTTCTTGTCAGTTTCCAATGCTGAGTTGAACTAGATATGATCCGTGTTTGTAGGAAGCACAGTTCTTTTGTTCTGAGCAAGCTCACTGTTCGGACACCATAGGAAACACAGTAGAGTAGAAGAGTGCTCTTTTCTCAAAAGCAGAGTGTGTTTCTTGTAAAGCGAGCTAGCATTTGTTTCCCAGTCCTAAATGGCGTTGAATCACATGCAGTTTGTGGTCCTACGAGCAAGAGTTGTTTTCTGGTAAGGAACGTTACTATTGCGCTCTCATTGCCATACACAGTGCAAATACCACTCGCGCCTGTTCGCAGCAAGTACAGTGTATTGGACTGAAGAGGAGCTACTGTTCTTGTCAGTTTCCTAAGCAGAGTTGAACTACATATGGTCTGTGTGTGTAGGAAGCACAGTTCTTTTGTTGTGAGCAAGCTCACTGTTTGGACCCCATAGGAAACACAGTAGAGTAGAAGAGTGCTCTTTTCTCTAAGCAGAGTGTGTTTCTTGTAAGGCGAGCTAGCGTTTGATTCCCAGTCCTAAATGGAGTTGTATCCCATGCAGTTTCTGGTACTACGAGCAAGAGTTGTTTTCTGGTAAGAAGAGTCACTATTGCGCTGCCATTGCCATACACAGGACAAATAGCCCTGGAGTCTGTTCGCAGCAAGTACAGTGTATTGGACTGAAGAGGATCTACTGTTCTTGTCAGGTTCCTAAGCAGACTTGAACTAGATATGGCCGTGTGTGTAGGAAGCACAGTTTTTTTGTTCTGAGCAAGCTCATTGTTCGGACACCATAGGAAACACAGTAGAGTAGAAGAGTGCTCTTTTCTCAAAAGCAGAGTGTGTTTAATGTAAGGCGAGCTAGCGTTTGTTTCCCAGTCCTAAATAGAGTTGAATCACATGCAGTTTCTGGTCCTATGAGGAAGAGTTTTTTCTGGTAAGAAGAGTCACTATTGCGCTCCCATTGCCATACACAGTGCAAATAGCTCTCGCGTCTGTTCCCAGCAAGTACAGTGTATCAGACTGAAGAGGAGCTACTGTTCTTGTCAGTTTCCTAAGCAGAGTTGAACTAGATATGGCCCGTGTGTGTAGGAAGCACAGTTCTTATGTTCTGAGCAAGCTCACTGTTCTGGCCCTATAGGAAACACAGTAGAGTAGAAGAGTGCTCTTTTCTCAAAAGCAGAGTGTGTTTCTTACAAGGCGAGCTAGCGTTTGTTTCCCAGTCCTAAATGGAGTGGAATCACATGCAGTTTCTGGTCCTACGAGCAAGAGTTGTTTTATGGTAAGAATAGTCACTATTGCGCTGCCATTGCCGTGCACAGGACAAATAGCACTGGCGTCTGTTCCCAGTAAGCACAGTGTATTGGACTGAAGTGGATCTACAGTTCTTGTCAGGTTCCTAAGCAGAATTAAACTAGATATGGCCCCTGTGTGTAGGAAGCACAGTTCTTATGTTCTGAGCAAGCTCACTGTTCTGGCCCTATAGGAAACACAGTAGAGTAGAAGAGTGCTCTTTTCTCAAAAGCAGAGTGTGTTTCTTAGAAGGCGAGCAAGCGTTTGTTTTCCAGTCCTAAATGGAGTTGAATCACATGCAGTTTCTGGTCCTACGAGCAAGAGTTGTTTTCTGGTAAGGAAAGTCACTATTGCGCTCCCATTGCCATACACAGTGCAAATAGCACTCGCGTCTGTTCCCAGCAAGTACAGTGAATTGAACTGAATAGGTGCTACTGTTTGTGTCAGTTTCCTAAGCAGAGTTGAACTAGATATGATCCGTGTTTGTAGGAAGCACAGTTCTTTTGTTCTGACCAAGCTCACTATTTGTACCCCATAGGAAACACAGTAGAGTAGAAGAGTGCTCTTTTCTCTAAAGCAGAGTGTGTTTCTTGTAAGGCGAGCTAGCGTTTGTTTCACAGTCCTAAATGGAGTTGAATCCCATGCAGTTTCTGGTACTACGAGCAGAGTTGTTTTCTGGTAAGAAGAGTCACTATTGCGCTGCCATTGCCATACACAGGACAAATAGCACTGGCATCTGTTCGCAGCAAGTACAGTGTATTGGACTGAAGAGGATCTACTGTTCTTGTCAGGTTCCTAAGCAGACTTGAACTAGATATGGCCGTGTGTGTAGGAAGCACAGTTTTTTTGTTCTGAGCAAGCTCACTGTTCGCACCCCATAGCTAACACAGCAGAGTAGAAGAGTGCTCTTTTCTCAAAAGCAGAGTGTGTTTCATGTAAGGCGAGCTAGAATTTGTTTCCCAGTCCTAAATGGAGTTGAATCACATGCAGTTTCTGGTCTTACGAGCAAGAGTTGTTTTCTGGTAAGAAGAGTCACTATTGTGCTCCCATTGCCATACACAGTGCAAATAGCACTCGCGTCTCCTCCCAGCAAGTACAGTGTATGGGACTGAAGAGGAGCTACTGTTCTTGTCAGTTACCTAAGCAGAGTTGTACTAGATATGGCCCGTGTCTAGGAAGCACAATTCTTTTTTTCTGAGCAAGCTCACTATTCTGGCCCTATAGGAAACACAGTAGAGTAGAAGAGTGCTCTTTTCTCTAAAGCAGAGTGTGTTTCTTGTAAGGCAAGCTAGCGTTTCTTTCCTAGTCCTAAATGGAGTTGAATCACATGCAGTTTCTGGTCCTACGAGCAAGAGTTGTTTTCTGGTAAGGAAAGTCATTATTTTGCTCCTACTGCCATACACAGGGCAAATAGCACTCGCGTCTTTTCACAGCAAGTACAGTGTATTGGACTGAATAGGAGCTACTGTTCTTGTCAGTTTCCTAAGCAGAGTTGAACTACATATGGTCTGTGTGTGTAGGAAGCACAGTTCTTTTGTTGTGAGCAAGCTCACTGTTTGGACCCCATAGGAAACACAGTAGAGTAGAAGAGTGCTCTTTTCTCTAAGCAGAGTGTGTTTCTTGTAAGGCGAGCTAGCGTTTGATTCCCAGTCCTAAATGGAGTTGTATCCCATGCAGTTTCTGGTACTACGAGCAAGAGTTGTTTTCTGGTAAGAAGAGTCACTATTGCGCTGCCATTGCCATACACAGGACAAATAGCCCTGGAGTCTGTTCGCAGCAAGTACAGTGTATTGGACTGAAGAGGATCTACTGTTCTTGTCAGGTTCCTAAGCAGACTTGAACTAGATATGGCCGTGTGTGTAGGAAGCACAGTTTTTTTGTTCTGAGCAAGCTCATTGTTCGGACTCCATAGGAAACACAGTAGAGTAGAAGAGTGCTCTTTTCTCAAAAGCAGAGTGTGTTTAATGTAAGGCGAGCTAGCGTTTGTTTCCCAGTCCTAAATAGAGTTGAATCACATGCAGTTTCTGGTCCTATGAGGAAGAGTTTTTTCTGGTAAGAAGAGTCACTATTGCGCTCCCATTGCCATACACAGTGCAAATAGCTCTCGCGTCTGTTCCCAGCAAGTACAGTGTATCAGACTGAAGAGGAGCTACTGTTCTTGTCAGTTTCCTAAGCAGAGTTGAACTAGATATGGCCCGTGTGTGTAGGAAGCACAGTTCTTATGTTCTGAGCAAGCTCACTGTTCTGGCCCTATAGGAAACACAGTAGAGTAGAAGAGTGCTCTTTTCTCAAAAGCAGAGTGTGTTTCTTACAAGGCGAGCTAGCGTTTGTTTCCCAGTCCTAAATGGAGTGGAATCACATGCAGTTTCTGGTCCTACGAGCAAGAGTTGTTTTATGGTAAGAATAGTCACTATTGCGCTGCCATTGCCGTGCACAGGACAAATAGCACTGGTGTCTGTTCCCAGTAAGCACAGTGTATTGGACTGAAGTGGATCTACAGTTCTTGTCAGGTTCCTAAGCAGAATTAAACTAGATATGGCCCCTGTGTGTAGGAAGCACAGTTCTTATGTTCTGAGCAAGCTCACTGTTCTGGCCCTATAGGAAACACAGTAGAGTAGAAGAGTGCTCTTTTCTCAAAAGCAGAGTGTGTTTCTTAGAAGGCGAGCAAGCGTTTGTTTTCCAGTCCTAAATGGAGTTGAATCACATGCAGTTTCTGGTCCTACGAGCAAGAGTTGTTTTCTGGTAAGGAAAGTCACTATTGCGCTCCCATTGCCATACACAGTGCAAATAGCACTCGCGTCTGTTCCCAGCAAGTACAGTGAATTGAACTGAATAGGTGCTACTGTTTGTGTCAGTTTCCTAAGCAGAGTTGAACTAGATATGATCCGTGTTTGTAGGAAGCACAGTTCTTTTGTTCTGACCAAGCTCACTATTTGTACCCCATAGGAAACACAGTAGAGTAGAAGAGTGCTCTTTTCTCTAAAGCAGAGTGTGTTTCTTGTAAGGCGAGCTAGCGTTTGTTTCACAGTCCTAAATGGAGTTGAATCCCATGCAGTTTCTGGTACTACGAGCAGAGTTGTTTTCTGGTAAGAAGAGTCACTATTGCGCTGCCATTGCCATACACAGGACAAATAGCACTGGCATCTGTTCGCAGCAAGTACAGTGTATTGGACTGAAGAGGATCTACTGTTCTTGTCAGGTTCCTAAGCAGACTTGAACTAGATATGGCCGTGTGTGTAGGAAGCACAGTTTTTTTGTTCTGAGCAAGCTCACTGTTCGCACCCCATAGCTAACACAGCAGAGTAGAAGAGTGCTCTTTTCTCAAAAGCAGAGTGTGTTTCATGTAAGGCGAGCTAGAATTTGTTTCCCAGTCCTAAATGGAGTTGAATCACATGCAGTTTCTGGTCTTACGAGCAAGAGTTGTTTTCTGGTAAGAAGAGTCACTATTGTGCTCCCATTGCCATACACAGTGCAAATAGCACTCGCGTCTCCTCCCAGCAAGTACAGTGTATGGGACTGAAGAGGAGCTACTGTTCTTGTCAGTTACCTAAGCAGAGTTGTACTAGATATGGCCCGTGTCTAGGAAGCACAATTCTTTTTTTCTGAGCAAGCTCACTATTCTGGCCCTATAGGAAACACAGTAGAGTAGAAGAGTGCTCTTTTCTCTAAAGCAGAGTGTGTTTCTTGTAAGGCAAGCTAGCGTTTCTTTCCTAGTCCTAAATGGAGTTGAATCACATGCAGTTTCTGGTCCTACGAGCAAGAGTTGTTTTCTGGTAAGGAAAGTCATTATTTTGCTCCTACTGCCATACACAGGGCAAATAGCACTCGCGTCTTTTCACAGCAAGTACAGTGTATTGGACTGAATAGGAGCTACTGTTCTTGTCAGTTTCCTAAGCAGAGTTGAACTACATATGGTCTGTGTGTGTAGGAAGCACAGTTCTTTTGTTGTGAGCAAGCTCACTGTTTGGACCCCATAGGAAACACAGTAGAGTAGAAGAGTGCTCTTTTCTCTAAGCAGAGTGTGTTTCTTGTAAGGCGAGCTAGCGTTTGATTCCCAGTCCTAAATGGAGTTGTATCCCATGCAGTTTCTGGTACTACGAGCAAGAGTTGTTTTCTGGTAAGAAGAGTCACTATTGCGCTGCCATTGCCATACACAGGACAAATAGCCCTGGAGTCTGTTCGCAGCAAGTACAGTGTATTGGACTGAAGAGGATCTACTGTTCTTGTCAGGTTCCTAAGCAGACTTGAACTAGATATGGCCGTGTGTGTAGGAAGCACAGTTTTTTTGTTCTGAGCAAGCTCATTGTTCGGACACCATAGGAAACACAGTAGAGTAGAAGAGTGCTCTTTTCTCAAAAGCAGAGTGTGTTTAATGTAAGGCGAGCTAGCGTTTGTTTCCCAGTCCTAAATAGAGTTGAATCACATGCAGTTTCTGGTCCTATGAGGAAGAGTTTTTTCTGGTAAGAAGAGTCACTATTGCGCTCCCATTGCCATACACAGTGCAAATAGCTCTCGCGTCTGTTCCCAGCAAGTACAGTGTATCAGACTGAAGAGGAGCTACTGTTCTTGTCAGTTTCCTAAGCAGAGTTGAACTAGATATGGCCCGTGTGTGTAGGAAGCACAGTTCTTATGTTCTGAGCAAGCTCACTGTTCTGGCCCTATAGGAAACACAGTAGAGTAGAAGAGTGCTCTTTTCTCAAAAGCAGAGTGTGTTTCTTACAAGACGAGCTAGCATTTGTTTCCCAGTCCTAAATGGAGTTGAATCACATGCAGTTTCAGGTCCTATGAGCAAGACTTGTTTTCTGGTAAGAAAAGTCACATTGTGCTCCCATTGCCATACACGGTGCAAATAGCTCTCGTGTCTGTTCCCAGCAAGTACAGTGTATCAGACTGAAGAGGAGCTACTGTTCTTGTCAGTTTCCTAAGTAGAGTTGAACTAGATATGGCCAGTGTGTGTAGGAAGCACAGTTCTTTTCTTCTGAGCAAGCTCACTGTTAAGGCCCTATAGGAAAAAATGTAGAGTAGAAGAGTGCTCTTTTCTGTAAAGCAGAGTGTGTTTCTTGTAAGGCGAGCTAGCGTTTGTTTCCTAGTCCTAAATGGAGTTGAATCACAGGCATTTTCTGGTTCTACGAACAAGAGTTTTTTTCTGGTAAGGAAAGTCACATTGCGCTCCCATTGCCATACACAGTGCAAAAAGCACTCGCGTCTGTTCCCAGCAAGTACAGTGTATTGGACTCAATAGTTGCTACTGTTCTTGTCAGTTTCCTATGCTGAGTTGAACTAGATATGATCCGTGTTTGTAGGAAGCACAGTTCTTTTGTTCTGAGCAAGCTCACTGTTCGGACACCATAGGAAACACAGTAGAGTAGAAGAGTGCTCTTTTCTCAAAAGCAGAGTGTGTTTCTTGTAAAGCGAGCTAGCATTTGTTTCCCCAGTCCTAAATGGCGTTTGAATCACATGCAGTTTGTGGTCCTACGAGCAAGAGTTGTTTTCTGGTAAGGAACGTTACTATTGCGCTCGTCATTGCCATACACAGTGCAAATACCACTCGCGCCTGTTCGCAGCAAGTACAGTGTATTGGACTGAAGAGGAGCTACTGTTTCTTGTCAGTTTCCTAAGCAGAGTTGAACTACATATGGTCTGTGTGTGTAGGAAGCACAGTTCTTTTGTTGTGAGCAAGCTCACTGTTTGGACCCCATAGGAAACACAGTAGAGTAGAAGAGTGCTCTTTTCTCTAAGCAGAGTGTGTTTCTTGTAAGGCGAGCTAGCGTTTGATTCCCCAGTCCTAAATGGAGTTGTATCCCATGCAGTTTCTGGTACTACGAGCAAGAGTTGTTTTCTGGTAAGAAGAGTCACTATTGCGCTGCCATTGCCATACACAGGACAAATAGCCCTGGAGTCTGTTCGCAGCAAGTACAGTGTATTGGACTGAAGAGGATCTACTGTTCTTGTCAGGTTCCTAAGCAGACTTGAACTAGATATGGCCGTGTGTGTAGGAAGCACAGTTTTTTTGTTCTGAGCAAGCTCATTGTTCGGACACCATAGGAAACACAGTAGAGTAGAAGAGTGCTCTTTTCTCAAAAGCAGAGTGTGTTTAATGTAAGGCGAGCTAGCGTTTGTTTCCCAGTCCTAAATAGAGTTGAATCACATGCAGTTTCTGGTCCTATGAGGAAGAGTTTTTTCTGGTAAGAAGAGTGACTATTGCGCTCCCATTGCCATACACAGTGCAAATAGCTCTCGCGTCTGTTCCCAGCAAGTACAGTGTATCAGACTGAAGAGGAGCTACTGTTCTTGTCAGTTTCCTAAGCAGAGTTGAACTAGATATGGCCCGTGTGTGTAGGAAGCACAGTTCTTATGTTCTGAGCAAGCTCACTGTTCTGGCCCTATAGGAAACACAGTAGAGTAGAAGAGTGCTCTTTTCTCAAAAGCAGAGTGTGTTTCTTACAAGGCGAGCTAGCGTTTGTTTCCCAGTCCTAAATGGAGTGGAATCACATGCAGTTTCTGGTCCTACGAGCAAGAGTTGTTTTATGGTAAGAATAGTCACTATTGCGCTGCCATTGCCGTGCACAGGACAAATAGCACTGGCGTCTGTTCCCAGGGTAAGCACAGTGTATTGGACTGAAGTGGATCTACAGTTCTTGTCAGGTTCCTAAGCAGAATTAAACTAGATATGGCCCCTGTGTGTAGGAAGCACAGTTCTTATGTTCTGAGCAAGCTCACTGTTCTGGCCCTATAGGAAACACAGTAGAGTAGAAGAGTGCTCTTTTCTCAAAAGCAGAGTGTGTTTCTTAGAAGGCGAGCAAGCGTTTGTTTTCCAGTCCTAAATGGAGTTGAATCACATGCAGTTTCTGGTCCTACGAGCAAGAGTTGTTTTCTGGTAAGGAAAGTCACTATTGCGCTCCCATTGCCATACACAGTGCAAATAGCACTCGCGTCTGTTCCCAGCAAGTACAGTGAATTGAACTGAATAGGTGCTACTGTTTGTGTCAGTTTCCTAAGCAGAGTTGAACTAGATATGATCCGTGTTTGTAGGAAGCACAGTTCTTTTGTTCTGACCAAGCTCACTATTTGTACCCCATAGGAAACACAGTAGAGTAGAAGAGTGCTCTTTTCTCTAAAGCAGAGTGTGTTTCTTGTAAGGCGAGCTAGCGTTTGTTTCACAGTCCTAAATGGAGTTGAATCCCATGCAGTTTCTGGTACTACGAGCAGAGTTGTTTTCTGGTAAGAAGAGTCACTATTGCGCTGCCATTGCCATACACAGGACAAATAGCACTGGCATCTGTTCGCAGCAAGTACAGTGTATTGGACTGAAGAGGATCTACTGTTCTTGTCAGGTTCCTAAGCAGACTTGAACTAGATATGGCCGTGTGTGTAGGAAGCACAGTTTTTTTTTGTTCTGAGCAAGCTCACTGTTCGCACCCCATAGCTAACACAGCAGAGTAGAAGAGTGCTCTTTTCTCAAAAGCAGAGTGTGTTTCATGTAAGGCGAGCTAGAATTTGTTTCCCAGTCCTAAATGGAGTTGAATCACATGCAGTTTCTGGTCTTACGAGCAAGAGTTGTTTTCTGGTAAGAAGAGTCACTATTGTGCTCCCATTGCCCATACACAGTGCAAATAGCACTCGCGTCTCCTCCCAGCAAGTACAGTGTATGGGACTGAAGAGGAGCTACTGTTCTTGTCAGTTACCTAAGCAGAGTTGTACTAGATATGGCCCGTGTCTAGGAAGCACAATTCTTTTTTTCTGAGCAAGCTCACTATTCTGGCCCTATAGGAAACACAGTAGAGTAGAAGAGTGCTCTTTTCTCTAAAGCAGAGTGTGTTTCTTGTAAGGCAAGCTAGCGTTTCTTTCCTAGTCCTAAATGGAGTTGAATCACATGCAGTTTCTGGTCCTACGAGCAAGAGTTGTTTTCTGGTAAGGAAAGTCATTATTTTGCTCCTACTGCCATACACAGGGCAAATAGCACTCGCGTCTTTTCACAGCAAGTACAGTGTATTGGACTGAATAGGAGCTACTGTTCTTGTCAGTTTCCTAAGCAGAGTTGAACTACATATGGTCTGTGTGTGTAGGAAGCACAGTTCTTTTGTTGTGAGCAAGCTCACTGTTTGGACCCCATAGGAAACACAGTAGAGTAGAAGAGTGCTCTTTTCTCTAAGCAGAGTGTGTTTCTTGTAAGGCGAGCTAGCGTTTGATTCCCAGTCCTAAATGGAGTTGTATCCCATGCAGTTTCTGGTACTACGAGCAAGAGTTGTTTTCTGGTAAGAAGAGTCACTATTGCGCTGCCATTGCCATACACAGGACAAATAGCCCTGGAGTCTGTTCGCAGCAAGTACAGTGTATTGGACTGAAGAGGATCTACTGTTCTTGTCAGGTCCTAAG
>NW_026736083.1:0-84806 GCF_949786415.1 Peromyscus eremicus
ACACGGGGCCATATCTAGTTCAAATCTGCTTAGGAAACCTGACAAGAACAGTAGCTTCTCTTCAGTCCAATACGCTGTACTTGCTTGGAACAGCCGCGAGTGCTATTCGCACTGTGTATGGCAAAGGGAGGACAATAGTGACTTTCCTTACCAGAAAACATCTCTTGCTCATAGGACCAGAAACTGCATGGGATTCAACTCCGTTCAGGACTGGGAAACAAACGCTAGCTCGCCTTACAAGAAACACACTCTGCTTTTGAGAAAAGAGCACTCTTCTACTCTCCTGTGTTTCCTAGAGGGCCAGAACAGTGAGCTTGCTCAGAACAAAAGAACTGTGCTTCCTACACACACGGGCCATATCTAGTTCAACCTCTGCTTAGGAAACTGACAAGAACAGTAGCTTCCCTTCAGTCCAATACACTGTACTTGCTGGGAACAGACACGAGTGCTATTGCCAATGTGTATGGCAATGGGAGCACAATAGTGACTCTTCTTAGCAGAAAACAACTCTTGCTCGTAGGACCAGAACTGCATGGGATTCAACTCCGTTTAGGACTGGGAAACAAATGCTAGCTCTCCTTATAAGAAACACACTCTGCTTTTGAGAAAAGAGCACTCTTCTACTCTCCTGTGTTTTCCTATAGGGCCAGAACAGTGAGCTTGCTCAGAACAAAAGAACTGTGCTTCCTACACACACGTGCCATACCTACTTCAGCTCTGCCTTAGAAACTGATCAGAACAGTAGCTTCTCTACAGTCCAATACACTGTAGTTGCTGGGAACAGACCTGACTGCTATTTCCACTTTGTATGGCAAAGGGAGCACAATAGTGACTTTCCTTACCAGAAAACAACTCTTGCTCGTAGGACCAGAAACTGCATGGGATTCAACTCCGTTTAAAGGACTGGGAAACAAATGCTAGCTCTCTTATAAGAAACACACTCTGCTTTTGAGAAAAGAGCACTCTTCTACTCTCCTGTGTTTCCTATAGGGCCCGAACAGTGAGCTTGCTCAGAACAAAAGAACTGTGCTTCCTACACACACAGGCCATATCTAGTTCAACTCTGCTTAGGAAACTGACAAGAACAGTAGCTTCTCTTCAGTCCAATACACTATACTTGCTGGAACAGACGCGAGTGCTATTTGCACTGTGTATGTCAATGGGAGTGCAATAGTGACTCTTCTTAGCAGAAAACAACCCTTGCTCGTAGGACCAGAACTGCATGTGATTCAACTCTGTTTAGGACTACGAAACAAACGCTATCTCGCCTTACAAGTAACGCACTCTGCTTTTGAGAAAACAGCACTCTTCTACTCTCCTGTGTTTCCTATAGGGCTAGAACAGTGAGCTTGCTCAGAACAAAAAAACTGTGCTTCCTACACACACGGGCCATATCTAGTTCAACTCTGCTTAGGAAACTGACAAGAACAGTAGCTTCTCTACAGTCCAATACACTGTACTTGCTGGAACCAACGTGAGTGCTATTTGCACTGTGTATGGCAATGGGAGCACAATAGTGACTCTTCTTAGCAGAAAACAACTCTTGCTCGTAGGACCAGAAACTGCATGTCATTCAACTCCGTTTAGGACTGGGAAACAAACGCTAGCTCGTCTTACAAGAAACACACTCTTCTTTTGAGAAAAGAGCACTCTTCTACTCTCCTGTGTTTCCTATACGGCCAGAACAGTGAACTTGCTCAGAACAAAAGAACTGTGCTTCCTACACAGGGGCCATATCTAGTTCAACTCTGCTTAGGAAACTGACAAGAACAGTAGCTTCTCTTCAGTCCAATACACTGTAGTTGCTGGGAACAGACCTGAGTGCTATTTCCACTGTTTATGGCAAAGGGAGCGCAATAGTGACTTTCCTTACCAGAAAACAACTCTTGCTCGTAGGACCAGATACTGCATGGGATTCAACTCCGTTTAAAGGACTGGGAAAAAAACGCTAGCTTGCCTTATAAGAAAACACACTCTGCTTTTGAGAAAAGAGCACTCTTCTACTCTCCTGTGTTTCCTATAGGGCCAGAACAGTGAGCTTGCTCAGAACAAAAGAACTCTGCTTTCTACACACACGGGCCATATCTAGTTCAACTATGCTTAGGAAACTGACAAGAACAGTAGCTTCTCTTCAGTCCAATACACTGTACTTGCTGGGAACACAAGCGAGTGCTATTGGCACTGTGTATGGCAATGGGAGCGCAATAGTGACTCTTCTTAGCAGAAAACAACTCTTGCTCGTAGGACCAGACACTGCATGAGATTCAACTCCGTTTATAACTGGGAAACAAACCCTAGCTCGTCTTACAAGAAACACACTCTGCTTTTGAGAAAAGAGCACTCTTCTACTCTCCTGTGTTTCCTATAGGGCCAGAACAGTGAGCTTGCTCAGAACAAAAGAACTGTGCTTCGTACACACACGGGCCATATCTAGTTCCACTCTGGTTAGGAAACTGACAAGAACAGTAGCATCTCTTCAGTCCAATACACTGTACTTGCTGGGAACACACGCGAGTGCTATTGGCACTGTGTATGGCAATGGGAGCACAATAGTGACTCTTCTTAGAGAAAAACAACTCTTGCTCGTAGGACCAGAAACTGCATGGGATTCTACTCCCTTTAGGACTGGGAAAGAAACCCTAGCTCGCCTTACAAGAAACACACTCTGCTTTTGAGAAAAGAGCACTCTTCTACTCTCCTGTGTTTCCTATAGGGCCAGAACAGTGAGCTTGCTCAGAAAAAAATGAACTGTGCTTCCTACACACACGGGCCATATCTAGTTCAACTCTGATTAGGAAACTGACAAGAACAGTAGCTTCTCTTCAGTCCAATACACTGTACTTGCTGGGAACAGACGCGAGTGCTATTTGCACTGTGTATGGCAATGGGAGCACAATAGTGACTCTTCTTAGCAGAAAACAACTCTTGCTCGTAGGACCAGAAACTGCATGGGATTCAACTCCGTTTAGGACTGGGAAACAAACGCTAGCTCGCCTTACAAGAAACACACTCTGCTTTTGAGAAAAGAGCACTCTTCTACTCTCCTGTGTTTCCTATAGGGCCAGAACAGTGAGCTAACACAGAACAAAAGAACTGTGCTTCCTACACACACGTGCCATATCTAGTTTAACTCTACTTAGGAAACTGACAAGAACAGTAGCTTCTCTTCAGTCCAATACACTGTACTTGCTGGGAAGAGACGCGAGTGCTATTGGCACTGTGTATGGCATTGGGAGCGCAATAGTGACTCTTCTTAGCAGAAAACAACTCTTGCTCGTAGGACCAGAAACTGCACGTGATTCAACTCTGTTTAGGACTGCTAAACAAACGCTAGCTCGCCTTACAAGAAACACACTCTGCTTTTGAGAAAAGAGCACTCTTCTACTCTCCTGTGTTTCCTATAGGGCCAGAACAGTGAGCTTGCTCAGAACAAAAGAACTGTGCTTCCTACACACACGAGCCATATCTAGTTGAACTCTGCTTAAAAAACTGACAAGAACAGTAGCTTCTCTTCAGTCCAATACACTTTACTTCCTGGGAACAGACGCGAGTGCTATTTGCACTGTGTATGGCAATGGGAGCGCAATAGTGACTCTTCTAAGCAGAGAAAAACTCTTGCTCGTAGGACCAGAAACTGCATGTGATTCAACTCCGTTTAGGACTGGGAAACAAACGCTAGCTCGCCCTACAAGAAACACACTCTGCTTTTGAGAAAAGAGCACTCTTCTACTCTCCTGTGTTTCCTATAGGGCCAGAACAGTGAGCTTGCTCAGAACAAAAGAACTGTGCTTCCTACACACACGTGCCATATCTAGTTTAACTCTACCTAGGAAACTGACAGGAACAGTAGCTTCTCTTCAGTCCAATACACTGTACTTGCTGGGAAGAGACGCGAGTGCTATTGGCACTGTGTATGGCAATGGGAGCGCAATAGTGACTCTTCTTAGCAGAAAACAACTCTTGCTCTTAGGACCAGAAACTGCATGTCATTTAACTCCGTTTAGGACTGGGAAACAAACGCCAGCTCGCCTTATAAGAAACGCACGCTGCTTTTGAGAAAAAAGCACTGTTCTACTCTCCTGTGTTTCCTATAGGGCCAGAACAGTGAGCTTGCTCAGAACAAAAGAACTGTGCTTCCTACACACGGGCCATATCTAGTACAACTCTGCTTTGGAAACTGACAAGAACAATAGCTTCTTTTCAGTCCAATACACTGTACTTGCTGGGAACAGACGCGAGTGCTATTTCCACTTTGTATGGCAAAGGGAGCACAACAGTGACTCTTCTTAGCAGAAAACAACTCTTGCTCGTAGGACCAGAAACTGCATGTGATTCAAATCCGTTTATAACTGGGAATCAAACGCTAACTCGCCTTACAAGAAACACACTCTGCTTTTGAGAAAAGAACACTCTTCTACTCTCATGTGTTTCCTATGGGGCCAGAACAGTGAGCTTGCTCAGAACAAAAGAACTGTGCTTCCTACACACACGGGCTATACCTACTTCAGCTCTGCCTTAGGAACTGATCAGAACAGTAGCTTCTCTACAGTCCAATACACTGTAGTTGCTGGGAACAGACCTGAGTCCTATTTCCACTTTGTATGGCAAAGGGAGCACAATAGTGACTTTCCTTACCAGAAAAACAACTCTTGCTCTTAGGACCAGAAACTGCATGGGATTCAACTCCGTTTAAAGGACTGGGAAACAAATGCTAGCTCTCCTTATAAGAAACACACTCTGCTTTTGAGAAAAGAGCACTCTTCTACTCTCCTGTGTTTCCTATAGGGCCAGAACAGTGAGCTTGCTCAGAACAAAAGAACTGTGCTTTCTACACACACGGGCCATATCTAGTTCAACTCTGCTTAGGAAACTGACAAGAACAGTAGTTTCTCTTCAGTCCAATACACTGTACTTACTGGGAACCGACGCGAGTGCTATTGGCACTGTGTAAGGCAATGGGCGCACAATAGTGACTCTTCTTAGCAGAAAACAACTCTTGCTCCTAGGACCAGAAACTGCATGTCATTCAACTCCGTTTAGGACTGGGAAACAAACGCTAGCTCGCCTTACAAGAAACACACTCTGCTTTTGAGAAAAGAGCACTCTTCTACTCTCCTGTGTTTCCTATAGGGCCAGAACAGTGAGCTTGCTCAGAACAAAAGAACTGTGCTTCCTACACACACGTGCCATATCTAGTTTAACTCTACCTAGGAAACTGACAAGAACAGTAGCTTCTCTTCAGTCCAATACACTGTACTTGCTGGGAACAGACGCGAGTGCTATTGGCACTGTGTATGGCAATGGGAGTGCAATAGTGACTCTTCTTAGCAGAAAACAACTCTTGCTCTTAGGACCAGAAACTGCATGTCATTTAACTCCGTTTAGGACTGGGAAACAAACGCCAGCTCGCCTTATAAGAAACGCACGCTGCTTTTGAGAAAAAAGCACTGTTCTACTCTCCTGTGTTTCCTATAGGGCCAGAACAGTGAGCTTGCTCAGAACAAAAGAACTGTGCTTCCTACACACACGGGCCATATCTAGTACAACTCTGCTTAGGAAACTGACAAGAACAATAGCTTCTCTTCAGTCCAATACACTGTACTTGCTGGGAACAGACGCGAGTGCTATTTCCACTTTGTATGGCAAAGGGAGCACAACAGTGACTCTTCTTAGTAGAAAACAACTCTTGCTCGTAGGACCAGAAACTGCATGGGATTCAAATCCGTTTATAACTGGGAATCAAACGCTAACTCGCCTTACAAGAAACACACTCTGCTTTTGAGAAAAGAACACTCTTCTACTCTCATGTGTTTCCTATGGGGCCAGAACAGTGAGCTTGCTCAGAACAAAAGAACTGTGCTTCCTACACACACGGGCCATACCTACTTCAGCTCTGCCTTAGAAACTGATCAGAACAGTAGCTTCTCTACAGTCCAATACACTGTAGTTGCTGGGAACAGACCTGAGTGCTATTTCCACTTTGTATGGCAAAGGGAGCACAATAGTGACTTTCCTTACCAGAAAACAACTCTTGCTCGTAGGACCAAAAACTGCATGGGATTCAACTCCGTTTAAAGGACTGGGAAACAAATGCTAGCTCTCCTTATAAGAAACACACTCTGCTTTTGAGAAAAGAGCACTCTTCTACTCTCCTGTGTTTCCTATAGGGCCAGAACAGTGAGCTTGCTCAGAACAAAAGAACTGTGCTTCCTACACACACGGGCCATATCTAGTTCAACTCTGCTTAGGAAACTGACAAGAACAGTAGTTTCTCTTCAGTCCAATACACTGTACTTACTGGGAACAGCCGCGAGTGCTATTGGCACTGTGTAAGGCAATGGGTGCACAATAGTGACTCTTCTTAGCAGAAAACAACTCTTGCTCCTAGGACCAGAAACTGCATGTCATTCAACTCCGTTTAGGACTGGGAAACAAACGCTAGCTCGCCTTACAAGAAACACACTCTGCTTTTGAGAAAAGAGCACTCTTCTACTCTCCTGTGTTTCCTATAGGGCCAGAACAGTGAGCTTGCTCAGAAAAAATGAACTGTAGTTCCTACACACACGGGCCATATCTAGTTCAACTCTGCTTAGGAAACTGACAAGAACAGTAGCTTCTCTTCAGTCCAATACACTGTACTTGCTGGGAAGAGACACGACTGCTATTGGCACTGCGTATGGAAATGGGAGCGCAATAGTGACTCTTCTTAGCAGAAAACAACTCTTGCTCGTAGGACCAGAAACTGCATGGGATTCAACTCCGTTTATAACTGGGAAACAAATGCTAGCTTGCCTTACAAGAAACACACTCTGCTTTTGAGAAAAGAGCACTCTTCTACTCTCCTGTGTTTCCTATAGGGCCAGAACAGTGAGCTTGCTCAGAACAAAAGAACTGTGCTTCCTACACATACGGGCCATATCTAGTTCAACTCTGCTTAGGAAACTGACTAGAACAGTAGCTTCTCTTCAGTCCAATACACTGTACATGCTGGGAAGAGAGGCGAGTGCTATTTGCACTGTGTATGGCAATGGGAGCGCAATAGTGACTCTTCTTAACCGAAAACAACTCTTGCTCGTAGGACCATATACTGCATGTCATTAAACTCCGTTTAGGACTGGGAAACAAACGCTAGCTCGCCTTACAAGAAACACACTCTGCTTTTGAGAAAAGAGCACTCTTCTGCTCTCATGTGTTTCCTATGGGGCCAGAACAGTGAGCTTGCTCAGAACAAAAGAACTGTGCTTCCTACACACACAGGCCATACCTAGTTCAAATCTGCTTAGGAAACTGACAAGAACAGTAGTTTCTCTTCAGTCCAATATGCTGTACTTACTGGGAACCGACGCGAGTGCAATTTGCACTGTGTATGGCAAAGGGAGCACAATAGTGACTTTCCTTACCAGAAAACAACTCTTGCTCGTAGGACCAGAAACTGCATGGGATTCAACTCCGTTCAGGACTGGGAAACAAACGCTAGCTCGCGTTACAAGAAACACACTCTGCTTTTGAGAAAAGAGCACTCTTCTACTCTCCTGTGTTTCCTATAGGGCCAGAACAGTGACCTTGATCAGAACAAAAGTACTGTGCTTCCTACGCACACGGGCCATATCTAGTTCAAATCTGCTTAGGAAACTGACAAGAACAGTAGCTTCTCTTCAGTCCAATACGCTGTACTTGCTGGGAACAGACGCGAGTGCTATTTGCACTGTGTATGGCAAAGGGAGCACAATAGTGACTCTTCTTAGCAGAAAAAAACTCTTGCTCGTAGGACCAGAAACTGCATGGGATTCAACTCCGTTTAGGACTGGGAAACAAACGCTAGCGCTCCTTCTAAAAAACACACTCTGCTTTTTAGAAAAGAGCACTCTTCTACTCTCCTGTGTTTCCTATAGGGCCAGAACAGTGAGCTTGCTCAGAACAAAAGAACTGTGCTTTCTACACACACGGGCCATATCTAGTTCAACTATGCTTAGGAAACTGACAAGAACAGTAGCTTCTCTTCAGTCCAATACACTGTACTTGCTGGGAACAGACGCAAGTGCTACTGGCACTGTGTTTGGCAATAGGAGCGCAATAGTGACTCTTCTCAGCAGAAAACAACTCTTGCTCGTAGGACCAGAAACTGCATGGGATTCAACTCCGTTTATAACTGGGAAACAAATGCTAGCTTGCCTTACAAGAAACACACTCTGCTTTTGAGAAAAGAGCACTCTTCTACTCTCCTGTGTTTCCTATAGGGCCAGAACAGTGAGCTTGCTCAGAACAAAAGAACTGTGCTTCCTACACACACGGGCCATATCTAGTTCAACTCTGCTTAGGAAACTGACTAGAACAGTAGCTTCTCTTCAGTCCAATACACTGTACTTGCTGGGAAGAGAGGCGAGTGCTATTTGCACTGTGTATGGCAATGGGAGCGCAATAGTGACTCTTCTTAGCAGAAAACAACTCTTGCTCGTAGGACCATAAACTGCATGTCATTCAACTCCGTTTAGGACTGGGAAACAAACGCTAGCTCGCCTTACAAGAAACACACTCTGCTTTTGAGAAAAGAGCACTCTTCTACTCTCATGTGTTTCCTATGGGGCCAGAACAGTGAGCTTGCTCAGAACAAAAGAACTGTGCTTCCTACACACACGGGCCATATCTAGTTCAAATCTGCTTAGGAAACTGACAAGAACAGTAGCTTCTCTTCAGTCCAATACGCTGTACTTACTGGGAACCGACCCGAGTGCTATTTGCACTGTGTATGGCAAAGGGAGCACAATAGTGACTTTCCTTACCAGAAAACAACTCTTGCTCGTAGGACCAGGTACTGCATGGGATTCAACTCCGTTTAAAGGACTGCGAAACAAACGCTAGCTTGCCTTGTAAGAAACACACTCTGCTTTTGAGAAAAGAGCACTCTTCTACTCTCCTGTGTTTCCGATAGGGCCAGAACAGTGAGCTTGCTCAGAACAAAAGAACTGTGCTTCCTACACACACGTGCCATATCTAGTTCAACTCTGCTTAGGAAACTGACAAGAACAATAGCTTCTCTTCAGTCCAATACACTGTACTTGCTGGGAACAGACGCGAGTGCTATTTCCACTTTGTATGGCAAAGGGAGCACAACAGTGACTCTTCTTAGCAGAAAACAACTCTTGCTCGTAGGACCAGAAACTGCATGGGATTCAAATCCGTTTATAACTGGGAATCAAACGCTAACTCGCCTTACAAGAAACACACTCTGCTTTTGAGAAAAGAGCACTCTTCTACTCTCATGTGTTTCCTATGGGGCCAGAACAGTGAGCTTGCTCAGAACAAAAGAACTGTGCTTCCTACACACGTGCCATACCTACTTCAGCTCTGCCTTAGAAACTGATCAGAACAGTAGCTTCTCTACAGTCCAATACACTGTAGTTGTTGGGAACAGACCTGAGTGCTATTTCCACTTTGTATGGCAAAGGGAGCACAATAGTGACTTTCCTTACCAGAAAACAACTCTTGCTCGTAGGACCAGAAACTGCATGGGATTCAACTCCGTTTAAAGGACTGGGAAACAAATGCTAGCTCTCCTTATAAGAAACACACTCTGCTTTTGAGAAAAGAGCACTCTTCTACTCTCCTGTGTTTCCTATAGGGCCAGAACAGTGAGCTTGCTCAGAACAAAAGAACTGTGCTTCCTACACACACGGGCCATATCTAGTTCAACTCTGCTTAGTAAACTGACAAGAACAGTAGCTTCTCTTCAGTCCAATACACTATACTTGCTGGGAACAGACGCGAGTGCTATTTGCACTGCGTATGTCAATGGGAGCGCAATAGTGACTCTTCTTAGCAGAAAACAACCCTTGCTCATAGGACCAGAACTGCATGTGATTCAACTCTGTTCAGGACTGCGAAACAAACGCTAGCTCGCGTTACAAGAAACACACTCTGCTTTTGAGAAAAGAGCACTCTTCTACTCTCCTGTGTTTCCTATAGGGCTAGAACAGTGAGCTTGCTCAGAACAAAAAAACTGTGCTTCCTACACACACGGGCCATATCTAGTTCAACTCTGCTTAGGAAACTGACAAGAACAGTAGCTTCTCTACAGTCCAATACACTGTACTTGCTGGGAACAGACACGAGTGCTATTTCCACTTTGTATGGCAAAGGGAGCACAACAGTGACTCTTCTTAGCAGAAAACAACTCTTGCTCGTGGGACCAGAAACTGCATGGGATTCAAATCCGTTTATAACTGGGAATCAAATGCTAACTCGCCTTACAAGAAACACACTCTGCTTTTGAGAAAAGAGCACTCTTCTACTGTCCTGTGTTTCCTATAGGGCCAGAACAGTGAGCTTGCTCAGAACAAAAGAACTGTGCTTCCTACACACACGGGCCATATCTAGTTCAACTCTGCTTAGGAAACTGACAAGAACAGTAGTTTCTCTTCAGTCCAATACACTGTACTTACTGGGAACCGACGCGAGTGCTATTGGCACTGTGTAAGGCAATGGGCGCACAATAGTGACTCTTCTTAGCAGAAAACAACTCTTGCTCGTAGGACCAGAAACTGCATGTCATTCAACTCCGTTTAGGACTGGGAAACAAACGCTAGCTCGCCTTACAAGAAACACACTCTGCTTTTGAGAAAAGAGCACTCTTCTACTCTCCTGTGTTTCCTATAGGGCCAGAACAGTGAGCTTGCTCAGAAAAAATGAACTGTAGTTCCTACACACACGGGGCATACCTAGTTCAACTCTGCTTAGGAAACTGACAAGAACAGTAGCTTCTCTTCAGTCCAATACACTGTACTTGCTGGGAAGAGACACGAGTGCTATTGGCACTGAATATGGAAATGGGAGCGCAATAGTGACTCTTCTTAGCAGAAAACAACTCTTGCTCGTAGGACCAGAAACTGCATGGGATTCAACTCCGTTTATAACTGGGAAACAAATGCTAGCTTGCCTTACAAGAAACACACTCTGCTTTTGAGAAAAGAGCACTCTTCTACTCTCCTGTGATTCCTATAGGGCCAGAACAGTGAGCTTGCTCAGAACAAAAGAACTGTGCTTCCTACACATACGGGCCATATCTAGTTCAACTCTGCTTAGGAAACTGACTAGAACAATAGCTTCTCTTCAGTCCAATACACTGTACATGCTGGGAAGAGAGGCGAGTGCTATTTGCACTGTGTATGGCAATGGGAGCGCAATAGTGACTCTTCTTAACCGAAAACAACTCTTGCTCGTAGGACCATAAACTGCATGTCATTCAACTCCGTTTAGGACTGGGAAACAAAAGCTAGCTCGCCTTACAAGAAACACACTCTGCTTTTGAGAAAAGAGCACTCTTCTGCTCTCATGTGTTTCCTATGGGGGCAGAACAGTGAGCTTGCTCAGAACAAAAGAACTGTGCTTCATACACACACAGGCCATACCTAGTTCAAATCTGCTTAGGAAACTGACAAGAACAGTAGCTTCTATTCAGTCCAATACGCTGTACTTACTGGGAACCGACGCGAGTGCAATTTGTACTGTGTATGGCAAAGGGAGCACAATAGTGACTTTCCTTACCAGAAAACAACTCTTGCTCGTAGGACCAGAAACTGCATGGGATTCAACTCCGTTCAGGACTGGGAAACAAACGCTAGCTCGCGTTACAAGAAACACACTCTGCTTTTGAGAAAAGAGCACTCTTCTACTGTCCTGTGTTTCCTATAGGGCCAGAACAGTGAGCTTGCTCAGAACAAAAGTACTGTGCTTCCTACACACACGGGCCATATCTAGTTCAAATCTGCTTAGGAAACTGACAAGAACAGTAGCTTCTCTTCAGTCCAATACGCTGTGCTTGCTGGGAACAGACGCGAGTGCTATTTGCACTGTGTATGGCAAAGGGAGCACAATAGTGCCTTTCCTTACCAGAAAACATCTCTTGCTCGTAGGACCAGAAACTGCATGGGATTCAACTCCGTTCAGGACTGGGAAACAAACGCTAGCTCGCCTTACAAGAAACACACTCTGCTTTTGAGAAAAGAGCACTCTTCTACTCTCCTGTGTTTCCTATAGGGCCAGAACAGTGAGCTTGCTCAGAACAAAAGAACTGTGCTTCCTACACACACGGGCCATATCTAGTTCAACTCTGCTTAGGAAACTGACAAGAACAGTAGCTTCCCTTCAGTCCAATACACTGTACTTGCTGGGAACAGACACGAGTGCTATTGCCAATGTGTATGGCAATGGGAGCGCAATAGTGACTCTTCTTAGCAGAAAACAACTCTTGCTCGTAGGACCAGAAACTGCATGGGATTCAACTCCGTTTAGGACTGGGAAACAAACGCTAGCTCTCCTTCTAAAAAACACACTCTGCTTTTTAGAAAAGAGCACTCTTCTACTCTCCTGTGTTTCCTATAGGACCAGAACAGTGAGCTTGCTCAGAACAAAAGAACTGTGCTTTCTACATACACGGGCCATATCTAGTTCAACTATGCTTAGGAAACTGACAAGAACAGTAGCTTCCCTTCAGTCCAATACACTGTACTTGCTGGGAACAGACGCAAGTGCTACTGGCACTGTGTATGGCAATAGGAGCGCAATAGTGACTCTTCTCAGCAGAAAACAACTCTTGCTCGTAGGACCAGAAACTGCATGGGATTCAACTCCGTTTATAACTGGGAAACAAATGCTAGCTTGCCTTACAAGAAACACACTCTGCTTTTGAGAAAAGAGCACTCTTCTACTCTCCTGTGTTTCCTATAGGGCCAGAACAGTGAGCTTGCTCAGAACAAAAGAACTGTGCTTCCTACACACACAGGCCATATCTAGTTCAACTCTGCTTAGGAAACTGACTAGAACAGTAGCTTCTCTTCAGTCCAATACACTGTACTTGCTGGGAAGAGAGGCAAGTGCTATTTGCACTGTGTATGGCAATGGGAGCGCAATAGTGACTCTTCTTAGCAGAAAACAACTCCTGCTCGTAGGACCATAAACTGCATGTCATTCAACTCCGTTTAGGACTGGGAAACAAACGCTAGCTCGGCTTACAAGAAACACACTCTGCTTTTGAGAAAAGAGCACTCTTCTTCTCTCATGTGTTTCCTATGGGGCCAGAACAGTGAGCTTGCTCAGAACAAAAGAACTGTGCTTCCTACACACACGGGCCATACCTACTTCAGCTCTGCCTTAGAAACTGATCAGAACAGTAGCTTCTCTACAGTCCAATACACTGTAGTTGCTGGGAACAGACCTGAGTGCTATTTCCACTTTGTATGGCAAAGGGAGCACAATAGTGACTTTCCTTACCAGAAAACAACTCTTGCTCGAAGGACCAGAAACTGCATGGGATTCAACTCCGTTTAAAGGACTGGGAAACAAATGCTAGCTCTCCTTATAAGAAACACACTCTGCTTTTGAGAAAAGAGCACTCTTCTACTCTCCTGTGTTTCCTATAGGGCCAGAACAGTGAGCTTGCTCAGAACAAAAGAACTGTGCTTCCTACACACACGGGCCATATCTAGTTCAACTCTGCTTAGGAAACTGACAAGAACAGTAGTTTCTCTTCAGTCCAATACACTGTACTTACTGGGAACCGACGCGAGTGCTATTGGCACTGTGTAAGGCAATGGGCGCACAATAGTGACTCTTCTTAGCAGAAAACAACTCTTGCTCCTAGGACCAGAAACTGCATGTCATTCAACTCCGTTTAGGACTGGGAAACAAACGCTAGCTCGCCTTACAAGAAACACACTCTGCTTTTGAGAAAAGAGCACTCTTCTACTCTCCTGTGTTTCCTATAGCGCCAGAACAGTGAGCTTGCTCAGAAAAAATGAACTGTAGTTCCTACACACACGGGCCATATCTAGTTCAACTCTGCTTAGGAAACAGACAAGAACAGTAGCTTCTCTTCAGTCCAATACACTGTACTTGCTGGGAAGAGACACGAGTGCTATTGGCACTGAATATGGAAATGGCAGCGCAATAGTGACTCTTCTTAGCAGAAAACAACTCTTGCTCGTAGGACCAGAAACTGCATGGGATTCAACTCCGTTTATAACTGGGAAACAAATGCTAGCTTGCCTTACAAGAAACACACTCTGCTTTTGAGAAAAGAGTACTCTTCTACTCTCCTGTGTTTCCTATAGGGCCAGAACAGTGAGCTTGCTCAGAACAAAAGAACTGTGCTTCCTACACATACGGGCCATATCTAGTTCAACTCTGCTTATGAAACTGACTAGAACAGTAGCTTCTCTTCAGTCCAATACACTGTACATGCTGGGAAGAGAGGCGAGTGCTATTTGCACTGTGTATGGCAATGGGAGCGCAATAGTGACTCTTCTTAACCGAAAACAACTCTTGCTCGTAGGACCATAAACTGCATGTCATTAAACTCCGTTTAGGACTGGGAAAGAAACGCTAGCTCGCCTTACAAGAAACACACTCTGCTTTTGAGAAAAGAGCACTCTTCTGCTCTCATGTGTTTCCTATGGGGCCAGAACAGTGAGCTTGCTCAGAACAAAAGAACTGTGCTTCCTACACACACAGGCCATACCTAGTTCAAATCTGCTTAGGAAACTGACAAGAACAGTAGCTTCTCTTCAGTCCAATACGCTGTACTTACTGGGAACAAACGCGAGTGCAATTTGCACTGTGTATGGCAAAGGGAGCACAATAGTGACTTTCCTTACCAGAAAACAACTCTTGCTTGTAGGACCAGAAACTGCATGGGATTCAACTCCGTGCAGGACTGGGAAACAAACGCTAGCTCGCGTTACAAGAAACACACTCTGCTTTTGAGAAAAGAGCACTCTTCTACTCTCCTGTGTTTCCTATAGGGCCAGAACAGTGAGCTTGCTCAGAACAAAAGAACTGTGCTTCCTACACACACGGGCCATATCTAGTTCAAATCTGCTTAGGAAACTGACAAGAACAGTAGCTTCTCTTCAGTCCAATACGCTGTACTTGCTTGGAACAGCCGCGAGTGCTATTCGCACTGTGTATGGCAAAGGGAGCACAATAGTGACTTTCCTTACCAGAAAACATCTCTTGCTCATAGGACCAGAAACTGCATGGGATTCAACTCCGTTCAGGACTGGGAAACAAACGCTAGCTCGCCTTACAAGAAACACACTCTGCTTTTGAGAAAAGAGCACTCTTCTACTCTCCTGTGTTTCCTAGAGGGCCAGAACAGTGAGCTTGCTCAGAACAAAAGAACTGTGCTTCCTACACACACGGGCCATATCTAGTTCAACTCTGCTTAGGAAACTGACAAGAACAGTAGCTTCCCTTCAGTCCAATACACTGTACTTGCTGGGAACAGACACGAGTGCTATTGCCAATGTGTATGGCAATGGGAGCACAATAGTGACTCTTCTTAGCAGAAAACAACTCTTGCTCGTAGGACCAGAAACTGCATGGGATTCAACTCCGTTTAGGACTGGGAAACAAACGCTAGCTCGCCTTATAAGAAACACACTCTGCTTTTGAGAAAAGAGCACTCTTCTACTCTCCTGTGTTTCCTATAGGGCCAGAACAGTGAGCTTGCTCAGAACAAAAGAACTGTGCTTCCTACACACACGTGCCATACCTACTTCAGCTCTGCCTTAGAAACTGATCAGAACAGTAGCTTCTCTACAGTCCAATACACTGTAGTTGCTGGGAACAGACCTGACTGCTATTTCCACTTTGTATGGCAAAGGGAGCACAATAGTGACTTTCATTACCAGAAAACAACTCTTGCTCGTAGGACCAGAAACTGCATGGGATTCAACTCCGTTTAAAGGACTGGGAAACAAATGCTAGCTCTCCTTATAAGAAACACACTCTGCTTTTGAGAAAAGAGCACTCTTCTACTCTCCTGTGTTTCCTATAGGGCCCGAACAGTGAGCTTGCTCAGAACAAAAGAACTGTGCTTCCTACACACACAGGCCATATCTAGTTCAACTCTGCTTAGTAAACTGACAAGAACAGTAGCTTCTCTTCAGTCCAATACACTATACTTGCTGGGAACAGACGCGAGAGCTATTTGCACTGTGTATGTCAATGGGAGTGCAATAGTGACTCTTCTTAGCAGAAAACAACCCTTGCTCGTAGGACCAGAACTGCATGTGATTCAACTCTGTTTAGGACTGCGAAACAAACGCTATCTCGCCTTACAAGTAACGCACTCTGCTTTTGAGAAAACAGCACTCTTCTACTCTCCTGTGTTTCCTATAGGGCTAGAACAGTGAGCTTGCTCAGAACAAAAAAACTGTGCTTCCTACACACACGGGCCATATCTAGTTCAACTCTGCTTAGGAAACTGACAAGAACAGTAGCTTCTCTACAGTCCAATACACTGTACTTGCTGGGAACAGACACGAGTGCTATTTGCACTGTGTATGGCAATGGGAGCACAATAGTGACTCTTCTTAGCAGAAAACAACTCTTGCTCGTAGGACCAGAAACTGCATGTCATTCAACTCCGTTTAGGACTGGGAAACAAACGCTAGCTCGTCTTACAAGAAACACACTCTGCTTTTGAGAAAAGAGCACTCTTCTACTCTCCTGTGTTTCCTATACGGCCAGAACAGTGAACTTGCTCAGAACAAAAGAACTGTGCTTCCTACACAGGGGCCATATCTAGTTCAACTCTGCTTAGGAAACTGACAAGAACAGTAGCTTCTCTTCAGTCCAATACACTGTAGTTGCTGGGAACAGACCTGAGTGCTATTTCCACTGTTTATGGCAAAGGGAGCGCAATAGTGACTTTCCTTACCAGAAAACAACTCTTGCTCATAGGACCAGATACTGCATGGGATTCAACTCCGTTTAAAGGACTGGGAAAAAAACGCTAGCTTGCCTTATAAGAAACACACTCTGCTTTTGAGAAAAGAGCACTCTTCTACTCTCCTGTGTTTCCTATAGGGCCAGAACAGTGAGCTTGCTCAGAACAAAAGAACTCTGCTTTCTACACACACGGGCCATATCTAGTTCAACTATGCTTAGGAAACTGACAAGAACAGTAGCTTCTCTTCAGTCCAATACACTGTACTTGCTGGGAACACAAGCGAGTGCTATTGGCACTGTGTATGGCAATGGGAGCGCAATAGTGACTCTTCTTAGCAGAAAACAACTCTTGCTCGTAGGACCAGACACTGCATGAGATTCAACTCCGTTTATAACTGGGAAACAAACCCTAGCTCATCTTACAAGAAACACACTCTGCTTTTGAGAAAAGAGCACTCTTCTACTCTCCTGTGTTTCCTATAGGGCCAGAACAGTGAGCTTGCTCAGAACAAAAGAACTGTGCTTCGTACACACACGGGCCATATCTAGTTCCACTCTGGTTAGGAAACTGACAAGAACAGTAGCATCTCTTCAGTCCAATACACTGTACTTGCTGGGAACACACGCGAGTGCTATTGGCACTGTGTATGGCAATGGGAGCACAATAGTGACTCTTCTTAGAAGAAAACAACTCTTGCTCGTAGGACCAGAAACTGCATGGGATTCTACTCCCTTTAGGACTGGGAAAGAAACCCTAGCTCGCCTTACAAGAAACACACTCTGCTTTTGAGAAAAGAGCACTCTTCTACTCTCCTGTGTTTCCTATAGGGCCAGAACAGTGAGCTTGCTCAGAAAAAAATGAACTGTGCTTCCTACACACACGGGCCATATCTAGTTCAACTCTGATTAGGAAACTGACAAGAACAGTAGCTTCTCTTCAGTCCAATACACTGTACTTGCTGGGAACAGACGCGAGTGCTATTTGCACTGTGTATGGCAATGGGAGCACAATAGTGACTCTTCTTAGCAGAAAACAACTCTTGCTCGTAGGACCAGAAACTGCATGGGATTCAACTCTGTTTAGGACTGGGAAACAAACGCTAGCTCGCCTTACCAGAAACACACTCTGCTTTTTAGAAAAGAGCACTCTTCTACTCTCCTGTGTTTCCTATAGGGCCAGAACAGTGAGCTTGCTAAGAACAATAGAACTGTGCTTCCTACTCACACGGGCCATATCTAGTACAACTCTGCTTAGGAAACTGACAAGAACGGAGGCTTCTCTTCAGTCCAATACACTGTACTTCCTGGGAACAGACACGAGTGCTATTTACACTGTGTATGTCAATGGGAGCGCAATAGTGACTCTTCTTAGCAGAAAACAACCCTTGCTCGTAGGACCAGAAACTGCATGTGATTCAACTCTGTTTAGGACTTGGAAACAAACGCTAGCTCGCCTTACAAGAAACGCATTCTGCTTTTGAGAAAGGAGCACTCTTCTACTATCCTGTGTTTCCTATAGGGCTAGAACAGTGAGCTTGCTCAAAACAAAAGAACTGTGATTCCTACACACACGAGCCATATCTCGTTCAACTCTACTTAGGAAACTGACAAGAACAGTAGCTTCTCTTCAGTCCAATACACTGTACTTGCTGGGAAGTGACGCGAGTGCTATTGGCACTGTGTATGGCAATGGGAGCGCAATAGTGACTCTTCTTAGCAGAAAACAACTCTTGCTCTTAGGACCAGAAACTGCATGTCATTCAACTCCATTTAGGACTGGGAAACAAACGCCAGCTCGCCTTATAAGAAATGGACGCTGCTTTTGAGAAAAAAGCACTGTTCTACTCTCCTGTGTTTCCTATAGGGCCAGAACAGTCAGCTTGCCTAGAACAAAAGAACTGTGCTTCCTACACACACGGGCCATATCTAGTTCAACTCTGCTTAGGAAACTGACAAGAACAGTAGCTTCTCTTCAGAACAATACACTGTACTTGCTGGGAACAGACGCGAGTGCTATTTCCACTTTGTATGGCAAAGGGAGCACAACAGTGACTCTTCTTAGAAGAAAACAACTCTTGCTCGTAGGACCAGAAACTGCATGGGATTCAACTCCGTTTATAACTGGGAATCAAACGCTAACTCGCCTTACAAGAAACACACTCTGCTTTTGAGAAAAGAGCACTCTTCTACTCTCAAGTGTTTCCTAAGGGGCCAGAACAGTGAGCTTGCTCAGAACAAAAGAACTGTGCTTCCTACACACACGGGCCATACCTACTTCAGCTCTGCCTTAGAAACTGATCAGAACAGTAGCTTCTCTACAGTCCAATACACTGTAGTTGCTGGGAACAGACTTGAGTGCTATTTCCACTTTGTATGGCAAAGGGAGCACAATAGTGACTTTCCTTACCAGAAAACAACTCTTGCTCGTAGGACCAGAAACTGCATGGGATTCAACTCCGTTTAAAGGACTGGGAAACAAATGCTAGCTCTCCTTATAAGAAACACACTCTGCTTTTGAGAAAAGAGCACTCTTCTACTCTCCTGTGTTTCCTATAGCGCCAGAACAGTGAGCTTGCTCAGAAAAAATGAACTGTAGTACCTACACACACGGGCCATATCTAGTTCAACTCTGCTTAGGAAACAGACAAGAACAGTAGCTTCTCTTCAGTCCAATACACTGTACTTGCTGGGAAGAGACACGAGTGCTATTGGCACTGCGTATGGAAATGGGAGCGCAATAGTGACTCTTCTTAGCAGAAAACATCTCTTGCTCGTAGGACCAGAAACTGCATGGGATTCAACTCCGTTCAGGACTGGGAAACAAACGCTAGCTCGCCTTACAAGAAACACACTCTGCTTTTGAGAAAAGAGCACTCTTCTACTCTCCTGTGTTTCCTAGAGGGCCAGAACAGTGAGCTTGCTCAGAACAAAAGAACTGTGCTTCCTACACACACGGGCCATATCTAGTTCAACTATGCTTAGGAAACTGACAAGAACAGTAGCTTCCCTTCAGTCCAATACACTGTACTTGCTGGGAACAGACACGAGTGCTATTGCCAATGTGTATGTCAATGGGAGCGCAATAGTGACTCTTCTTAGCAGAAAACAACTCTTGCTCCTAGGACCAGAAACTGCATGGGATTCAACTCCGTTTAGGATTGGGAAACAAACGCTAGCTCTCCTTATAAAAAACACACTCTGCTTTTGAGAAAAGAGCACTCTTCTACTCTCCTGTGTTTCCTATAGGGCCAGAACAGTGAGCTTGCTCAGAACAAAAGAACTGTGCTTTCTACACACACGGGCCATATCTAGTTCAACTCTGATTGGAAACTGACAAAAACAGTAGCTTCTCTTCAGTCCAATACACTGTACTTGCTGGGAACAGACGCGAATGCTATTGGCACTGTGTATGGCAATAGGAGCACAATAGTGACTCTTCTCAGCAGAAAACAACTCTTGCTCGTAGGACCAGAAACTGCATGGGATTCAACTCCGTTTATAACTGGGAAACAAATGCTAGCTTGCCTTACAAGAAACACACTCTGCTTTTGAGAAAAGAGCACTCTTCTACTCTCCTGTGTTTCCTATAGGGCCAGAACAGTGAGCTTGCTCAGAACAAATGAACTGTGCTTCCTACACACACGGGCCATATCTAGTTCAACTCTGATTGGAAACTGACAAAAACAGTAGCTTCTCTTCAGTCCAATACACTGTACTTGCTGGGAACAGACGCGAGTGCTATTGGCACTGTGTATGGCAATGGGAGCGCAATAGTGACTCTTCTTAGCAGAAAACAACTCTTGCTCGTAGGACCAGAAACTGCATGTCATTCAACTCCTTTTAGGACTGGGAAACAAACGCTAGCTCGGCTTACAAGAAACAAACTCTGCTTTTGAGAAAAGAGCACTCTTCTACTCTCCTGTGTTTCCTATAGGGCCAGAACAGTGAGCTTGCTCAGAATAAAAGAACTGTGCTTCCTACACACACGAGCCATATCTAGTTCAACTCTGCTTAGGAAACTGACAAGAACAGTACCTTCTCTTCAGTCCAATACACTGTAGTGGCTGGAAACAGACGCGAGTGCTATTTCCACTGTGTATGGCAAAGGGAGCGCAATAGCGACTTTCCTTACCAGAAAAAAACTCTTGCTTGTAGGACCAGAAACTGCATGTCATTCAACTCCGTTCAGGACTGGGAAACAAACGCTAGCTCGCCTTACAAGAAACACACTCTGCTTTGAGAAAAGAGCACTCTTCTACTCTCCTGTGTTTCCTATAGGGCCAGAACAGTGAGCTTGCTCAGAACAAAAGAACTGTGCTTCCTACACACACGGGCCATATCTAGTTCAACTCTGCTTAGGAAACTGACAAGAACAGTAGCTTCTCTTCAGTCCAATACACTGTACTTGCTGGGAACAGACGCGAGTGCTATTTGCACTGTTTATGGCAAAGGGAGCGCAATAGTGACTCTTCTTAGCAGAAAACAACTCTTGCTCTTAGGGCCAGAAACTGCATGTCATTCAACTCCGTTTAGGACTGGGAAACAAACGCTAGCTCGTCTTACAAGAAACGCACTCTGCTTTTGAGAAAAGAGCACTCTTCTACTCTCCTGTGTTTCCTATAGGGCCAGAACAGTGAGCTTGCTCAGAAAAAAATGAACTGTGCTTCCTACACACACGGGCCATATCTAGTTCAACTCTGGTTAGGAAACTGACAAGAACAGTAGCTTCTCTTCAGTCCAATACACTGTACTTGCTGGGAACCGACGCGAGTGCTATTTGCACTGTGTATTGCAATGGGAGTGCAATAGTGACTCTTCTTAACAGAAAACAACTCTTGCTCATAGGACCAGAAACTGCATGTCATTCAACTCCGTATAGGACTGGGAATCAAACGCTAGCTCGCCTTACAAGAAACACACTCTGCTTTTGAGAAAAGAGCACTCTTCTACTCTCCTGTGTTTCCTATAGGGCCAGAACAGTGAGCTTGCTCAACAAAAGAACTGTGCTTCCTACACACACGGGCCATATCTAGTTCAACTCTGCTTAGGAAACTGACAAGAACAGTAGCTTCTCTTCAGTCTAATACACTGTACTTGCTGGGAACCAACGCGAGTGCTATTGGCACTGTGAATGGCAATGGGAGGACAATAGTGACTCTTCTTAGCAGAAAACAACTCTTGCTTGTAGGACCAGAAACTGCATGTCATTCAACTCCGTTTAGGACTGGGAAACAAACGCTAGCTCTCCTTACAAGAAACGCACTCTGCTTTTGAGAAAAGAGCACTTTTCTACTCTCCTGTGTTTCCTATAGGGCCAGAACAGTGAGCTTGCTCAGAACAAAAGAATTGTGCTTTCTACACACAGGGGCCATACCTACTTCACCTCTGCATAAGAAACTGATCAGAACAGTAGCTTCTCTTCAGTCCAATACACTGTAGTTGCTGGGAACAGACCTGAGTGCTATTTCCACTGTGTATGGCAAAGCGAGCACAATAGTGACTTTCCTTACCAGAAAACAACTCTTGCTCATAGGACCAGAAACTGCATGGGATTCAACTCCGTTTAGGACTGGGAAACAAATGCTAGCTCTCCTTATAAGAAACACACTCTGCTTTTGAGAAAAGAGCACTTTTCTACTCTCCTGTGTTTCCTATAGGGCCAGAACAATGAGCTTGCTCAGAACAAAAGAACTGTGCGTTCTACACACACGGGCCATACCTACTTCAGCTCTGCATAAGAAACTGATCAGAACAGTAGCTTCTCTTCAGTCCAATACACTGTAGTTTCTGGGAACACACCTGAGTGCTATTTCCACTGTGTATGGCAAAGGGAGCGCAATAGTGACTCTTCTTAGCAGAAAACAACTCTTGCTCCTAGGACCAGAAACTGCATGGGATTCAACTCCGTTTAGGACTGGAAAACAAACGCTAGCTCTCCTTATAAAAAACACACTCTGCTTTTGAGAAAAGAGCACTCTTCTACTCTCCTGTGTTTCCTATAGGGCCAGAACAGTGAGCTTGCTCAGAACAAAAGAACTGTGCTTTCTACACACACGGGCCATATCTAGTTCAACTATGCTTAGGAAACTGACAAGAACAGTAGCTTCTCTTCACTCCAATACACTGTACTTGCTGGGAACAGACGCGAGTGCTATTGGCACTGTGTATGGCAATAGGAGCACAATAGTGACTCTTCTCTGCAGAAAACAACTCTTGCTCGTAGGACCAGAAACTGCCTGGGATTCAACTCCGTTTATAACTGGGAAACAAACGCTAGCTTGCCTTACAAGAAACCCACTCTGCTTTTTGAAAAGAGCACTCTTCTACTCTCCTGTGTTTCTTATAGGGCCAGAACAGTGAGCTTGCTCAGAACAAATGAACTGTGCTTCCTACACACACCGGCCATATCTAGTTCAACTCTGATTGGAAACTGACAAAAACAGTAGCTTCTCTTCACTCCAATACACTGTACTTGCTGGGAACAGACGCGAGTGCTATTGGCACTGTGTATGGCAATGGGAGCGCAATAGTGACTCTTCTTAGCAGAAAACAACTCTTGCTCGTAGGACCAGAAACTGCATGTCATTCAACTCCTTTTAGGACTGGGAAACAAACGCTAGCTCGGCTTACAAGAAACACACTCTGCTTTTGAGAAAAGAGCACTCTTCTACTCTCCTGTGTTTCCTATAGGGCCAGAACAGTGAGCTTGCTCAGAACAAAAGAACTGTGCTTCCTACACACACGGGCCATATCTAGTTCAACTCTGCTTAGGAAACTGACAAGAACAGTAGCTTCTCTTCAGTCCAATACACTGTAGTTGCTGGAAACAGACGCGAGTGCTATTTCCACTGTGTATGGCAAAGGGAGCGCAAAGTGACTTTCCTTACCAGAAAAAAACTCTTGCTTGTAGGATCAGAAACTGCATGGGATTCAACTCCATTCAGGACTGGGAAACAAACGCTAGCTCGCCTTACAAGAAACAGACTCTGCTTTGAGAAAAGAGCACTCTTCTACTCTCCTGTGTTTCCTAGAGGGCCAGAACAGTGAGCTTGCTCAGAACAAAAGAACTGTGCTTCCTACACACACGGGCCATATCTAGTTCAACTCTGCTTAGGAAACTGACAAGAACAGTAGCTTCTCTTCAGTCCAATACACTGTACTTGCTGGGAACAGACGCGAGTGCTATTTGCACTGTTTATGGCAATGGGAACGCAATAGTGACTCTTCTTAGCAGAAAAAAACTCTTGCTCGTAGGACCAGAAACTGCATGTCATTCAACTCAGTTTAGGACTGGGAAACAAACGCTAGCTCGTCTTACAAGAAACGCACTCTGCTTTTGAGAAAAGAGCACTCTTCTACTCTCCTGTGTTTCATATAGGGCCAGAACAGTGAGCTTGCTCAGAACAAAAGAACTGTGCTTCCTACACACACGGGCCATATCTAGTTCAACTCTGCTTAGGAAACTGACAAGAACAGTAGCTTCTCTTCAGTCTAATACACTGTACTTGCTGGGAACCAACGCGAGTGCTATTGGCACTGTGAATGGCAATGGGAGGACAATAGTGACTCTTCTTAGCAGAAAACAACTCTTGCTTGTAGGACCAGAAACTGCATGTCATTCAACTCCGTTTAGGACTGGGAAACTAACGCTAGCTCTCCTTACAAGAAACGCACTCTGCTTTTGAGAAAAGAGCACTTTTCTACTCTCCTGTGTTTCCTATAGGGCCAGAACAGTGAGCTTGCTCAGAACAAAAGAATTGTGCTTTCTACACACAGGGGCCATACCTACTTCACCTCTGCATAAGAAACTGATCAGAACAGTAGCTTCTCTTCAGTCCAATACACTGTAGTTGCTGGGAACAGACCTGAGTGCTATTTCCACTGTGTATGGCAAAGCGAGCACAATAGTGACTTTCCTTACCAGAAAACAACTCTTGCTCATAGGACCAGAAACTGCATGGGATTCAACTCCGTCTAGGACTGGGAAACAAACGCTAGCTCTCCTTATAAGAAACACACTCTGCTTTTGAGAAAAGAGCACTTTTCTACTCTCCTGTGTTTCCTATAGGGCCAGAACAGTGAGCTTGCTCAGAGCAAAAGAACTGTGCGTTCTACACACACGGGCCATACCTACTTCAGCTCTGCATAAGAAACTGATCAGAACAGTAGCTTCTCTTCAGTCCAATACACTGTAGTTTCTGGGAACACACCTGAGTGCTATTTCCACTGTGTATGGCAAAGGGAGCGCAATAGTGACTTTCCTTACCAGAAAACAACTCTTGTTCCTAGGACCAGAAACTGCATGGGATTCAACTCCGTTTAGGACTGGGAAACAAACGCTAGCTCTCCTTATAAAAAATACACTCTGCTTTTGAGAAAAGAGCATTCTTATACTCTCCTGTGTTTCCTATAGGGCCAGAACAGTGAGCTTGCTCAGAACAAAAGAACTGTGCTTTCTACACACACGGGCCATATCTAGTTCAACTATGCTTAGGAAACTGACAAGAACAGTAGCTTCTCTTCAGTCCAATACACTGTACTTGCTGGGAACAGACGCGAGTGCTATTGGCACTGTGTATGGCAATAGGAGCACAATAGTGACTCTTCTCAGCAGAAAACAACTCTTGCTCGTAGGACCAGAAACTGCATGGGATTGAACTCCGTTTATAACTGGGAAACAAATGCTAGCTTGCCTTACAAGAAACACACTCTGCTTTTGAGAAAAGAGCACTCTTCTACTCTCCTGTGTTTCCTATAGGGCCAGAACAGTGAGCTTGCTCAGAACAAATGAACTGTGCTTCCTACACACACGGGCCATATCTAGTTCAACTCTGATTGGAAACTGACAAAAACGGTAGCTTCTCTTCAGTCCAATACACTGTACTTGCTGGGAACAGACGCGAGTGCTATTGGCACTGTGTATGGCAATGGGAGCGCAATAGTGACTCTTCTTAGCAGAAAACAACTCTTGCTTGTATGACCAGAAAATGCATGTCATTCAACTCCTTTTAGGACTGGGAAACAAACGCTAGCTCGGCTTACAAGAAACACACTCTGCTTTTGAGAAAAGAGCACTCTTCTACTCTCCTGTGTTTCCTATAGGGCCAGAACAGTGAGCTTGCTCAGAACAAAAGAACTGTGCATCCTACACACACGGGCCATATCTAGTTCAACTCTGCTTAGAAAACTGACAAGAACAGTAGCTTCTCTTCAGTCCAATACACTGTAGTTGCTGGGAACCGACCTGAGTGCTATTTCCACTGTGTATGACAAAGGGAGCGCAATAGTGACTTTCCTTACCAGAAAACAACTCTTGCTCATAGGACCAGAAACTGCATGGGATTCAACTCCGTTTAGGACTGGGAAACAAACGCTAGCTCTCCTTTTATAAAACAAACTCTGCTTTTGAGAAAAGAGCACACTTCTTCTCCCCTGTGTTTCCTATAGGGCAAAAACAGTGAGCTTGCTCAGAAAAAAAGAACTGTGCTTTCTACACACACGGGCCATATCTGGTTCAACTATGCTTAGGAAACTGACAAGAACAGTAGCTTCTCTTCAGTCCAATACACTGTACTTGCTGGGAACAGACACGAGTGCTATTGGCACTGTGTATGGCAATGGGAGCGCAATAGTGACTCTTCTTAGCAGAAAACATCTCTTGCTCATAGGACCAGAAACTGCATGGGATTCAACTCCGTTTACGACTGGGAAACAAACACTAGCTCGCCTTACAAGAAACCCACTCTGCTTTTGAGAAAAGAGCACTCTTCTACTCTCCTGTGATTCCTATAGAGCCAGAACAGTGAGCTTGCTCAGAAAAAAATGAACTGTGCTTCCTACACACCCGGGCCATATCTAGTTCAACTCTGATTGGAAAATGACAAAAACAGTAGCTTCTCTTCAGTCCAATACACTGTACTTGCTGGGAACTGACGCGAGTGCTATTGGCACTGTGTATGTCAATGGGAGCGCAATAGTGACTCTTCTTAGCAGAAAACAACTCTTGCTCGTAGGACCAGAAACTGCATGTCATTCAACTCCTTTTAGGACTGGGAAACAAACGCTAGCCCGGCTTACAAGAAACACACTCTGCTTTTGAGAAAAGAGCACTCTTCTACTCTCCTGTGTTTCCTATAGGGCCAGAACAGTGAGCTTGCTCAGAACAAAAGAACTGTGCTTCCTACACACACGGGCCATATCTAGTTCAACTCTCCTTAGGAAACTGACAAGAACAGTACCTTCTCTTCAGTCCAATACACTGTAGTTGCTGGAAACAGACGCGAGTGCTATTTCCACTGTGTATGGCAAAGGGAGCGCAATAGTGACTTTCCTTACCAGAAAAAAACTCTTGCTTGTAGGACCAGAAACTGCATGTCATTCAACTCCGTTCAGGACTGGGAAACAAATGCTAGCTCGCCTTACAAGAAACACACTCTGCTTTGAGAAAAGAGCACTCTTCTTCTCTCCTGTGTTTCCTAGAGGGCCAAAACAGTGAGCTTGCTCAGAACAAAAGAACTGTGCTTCCTACACACACGGGCCATATCTAGTTCAACTCTGCTTAGGAAACTGACAAGAACAGTAGCTTCTCTTCAGTCCAATACACTGTACTTGCTGGGAGCAGACGCGAGTGCTATTTGCACTGTTTATGGCAATGGGAACGCAATAGTGACTCTTCTTAGCAGATAACAACTCTTGCTCGTAGGACCAGAAACTGCATGTCATTCAACTCAGTTTAGGACTGGGAAACAAACGCTAGCTTGTCTTACAAGAAACGCACTCTGCTTTTGAGAAAAGAGCACTCTTCTACTCTCCTGTGTTTCCTATAGGGCCAGAAAAGTGAACTTGCTCAGAACAAAAGAACTGTGCTTCATACACACAGGGGCCATATCTAGTTCAACTCTGCTTAGGAAACTGACAAGAACAGTAGCTTCTCTTCAGTCCAATACACTGTACTTGCTGGGAACAGACACGTGGGCTATTGGCACTGTGTATGGCAATGGGAGCGCAATAGTGACTCTTCTTAGCAGAAAACATCTCTTGCTCGTAAGACCAGAAACTGCGTGGGATTCAACTCTGTTTACGACTGGGAAACAAACGCTAGCTCGCCTTACAAGAAACCCACTCTGCTTTTGAGAAAAGAGCACTCTTCTCCTCTCCTGTGTTTCCTATAGGGCCAGAAAAGTGAACTTGCTCAGAACAAAAGAACTGTGCTTCCTACACACTCGGGCCATACTAGTTCAACTCTGCTTAGGAAACTGACAAGAACAGTAGCTTCTCTTCAGTCCATTACATTGTAGTTGCTGGGAACAGACCTGAGTGCTATTTGCACTGTGTATGGCAATGGGAGCACAATAGTGACTTTCCTTACCAGAAAACAACTCCTGCTCGTAGGACCAGAAACTGCATGGGATTCAACTCCGTTAAGGACTGCGAAACAAACGCTAGCTCTCCTTATAAAAAACACACTCTGCTTTTGAAAAAAGAGCACTCTTCTACTCTCCTGTGTTTCCTATAGGGCCAGAACAGTGAGCTTGCTCAGAACAAAAGAACTGTGCTTCCTACACACATGGGCCATACCTACTTCAGCTCTGCCTAAGAAACTGATCAGAACAGTAGCTTCTCTTCAGTCCAATACACTGTAGTTGCGGGGAACAGACCTGAGTGCTATTTCCACTGTGTATGGCAAAGGGAGCACAATAGTGACTTTCCTTACCAGAAAACAACTCTTGCTCGTAGGAACAGAAACTGCATGGGATTCAACTCCGTTTAGGACTCGAAACAAACGCTAGCTCTCCTCACAAGAAACACACTCTGCTTTTGAGAAAAGAGCACTCTTCTACTCTCCTGTGTTTCCTATAGGGCCAGAACAGTGAGCTTGTTCAGAAAAAAATAAACTGTGCTTCCTACACACACGGGCCATATCTAGTTCAACTCTGGTTAGGAAACTGACAAGAACAGTAGCTTCTCTTCAGTCCAATACACTGTACTTGCTGGGAACCGACGCGAGTGCTATTTGCACTGTGTATTGCAATGGGAGTGCAATAGTGACTCTTCTTAACAGAAAACAACTCTTGCTCATAGGACCAGAAACTGCATGTCATTCAACTCCGTAAAGGACTGGGAAACAAACGCTAGCTCGCCTTACAAGAAACACACTCTGCTTTTGAGAAAAGAGCACTCTTCTACTCTCCTGTGTTTCCTATAGGGCCAGAACAGTGAGCATGCTCAGAATAAAAGAACTGTGCTTCCTACACACACGGGCCATATCTAGTTCAACTCTGCTTAGGAAACTGACAAGAACAGTAGCTTCTCTTCAGTCTAATACACTGTACTTGCTGGGAACCAACGCGAGTGCTATTGGCACTGTGAATGGCAATGGGAGGACAATAGTGACTCTTCTTAGCAGAAAACAACTCTTGTTGTAGGACCAGACACTGCATGTCATTCAACTCCGTTTAGGACTGGGAAACAAACGCTAGCTCTCCTTACAAGAAACGCACTCTGCTTTTGAGAAAAGAGCACTTTTCTACTCTCCTGTGTTTCCTATAGGGCCAGAACAGTGAGCTTGCTCAGAACAAAAGAATTGTGCTTTCTACACACAGGGGCCATACCTACTTCACCTCTGCATAAGAAACTGATCAGAACAGTAGCTTCTCTTCAGTCCAATACACTGTAGTTGCTGGGAACAGACCTGAGTGCTATTTCCACTGTGTATGGCAAAGCGAGCACAATAGTGACTTTCCTTACCAGAAAACAACTCTTGCTCATAGGACCAGAAACTGCATGGGATTCAACTCCGTTTAGGACTGGGAAACAAACGCTAGCTCTCCTTATAAGAAACACACTCTGCTTTTGAGAAAAGAGCACTTTTCTTCTCTCCTGTGTTTCCTATAGGGCCAGAACAGTGAGCTTGCTCAGAACAAAAGAACTGTGCGTTCTACACACACGGGCCATACCTACTTCAGCTCTGCATAAGAAACTGATCAGAACAGTAGCTTCTCTTCAGTCCAATACACTGTAGTTTCTGGGAACACACCTGAGTGCTATTTCCACTGTGTATGGCAAAGGGAGCGCAATAGTGACTTTCCTTACCAGAAAACAACTCTTGCTCCTAGGACCAGAAACTGCATGGGATTCAACTCCGTTTAGGACTGGGAAACAAACGCTAGCTCTCCTTATAAAAAACACACTCTGCTTTTGAGAAAAGAGCACTCTTCTACTCTCCTGTGTTTCCTATAGGGCCAGAACAGTGAGCTTGCTCAGAACAAAAGAACTGTGCTTTCTACACACACGGGCCATATCTAGTTCAACTATGCTTAGGAAACTGACAAGAACAGTAGCTTCTCTTCAGTCCAATACACTGTACTTGCTGGGAACAGACGCGAGTGCTATTGGCACTGTGTATGGCAAAAGGAGCACAATAGTGACTCTTCTCAGCAGAAAACAACTCTTGCTCGTAGGACCAGAAACTGCATGGGATTCAACTCCGTTTATAACTGGGAAACAAATGCTAGCTTGCCTTACAAGAAACACACTCTGCTTTTGAGAAAAAAGCACTCTTCTACTCTCCTGTGTTTCCTATAGGGCCAGAACAGTGAGCTTGCTCAGAACAAATGAACTGTGCTTCCTACACACACGGGCCATATCTAGTTCAACTCTGATTGGAAACTGACAAAAACAGTAGCTTCTCTTCAGTCCAATACACTGTACTTGCTGGGAACAGACGCGAGTGCTATTGGCACTGTGTATGGCAATGGGAGCGCAATAGTGACTCTTCTTAGCAGAAAACAACTCTTGCTCGTAGGACCAGAAACTGCATGTCATTCAACTCCTTTTAGGACTGGGAAACAAACGCTAGCTCGGCTTACAAGAAACACACTCTGCTTTTGAGAAAAGAGCACTCTTCTACTCTCCTGTGTTTCCTATAGGGCCAGAACAGTGAGCTTGCTCAGAACAAAAGAACTGTGCTTCCTACACACACGAGCCATATCTAGTTCAACTCTGCTTAGGAAACTGACAAGAACAGTACCTTCTCTTCAGTCCAATACACTGTAGTGGCTGGAAACAGACGCGAGTGCTATTTCCACTGTGTATGGCAAAGGGAGCGCAATAGCGACTTTCCTTACCAGAAAAAAACTCTTGCTTGTAGGACCAGAAACTGCATGTCATTCAACTCCGTTCAGGACTGGGAAACAAACGCTAGCTCGCCTTACAAGAAACACACTCTGCTTTGAGAAAAGAGCACTCTTCTACTCTCCTGTGTTTCCTATAGGGCCAGAACAGTGAGCTTGCTCAGAACAAAAGAACTGTGCTTCCTACACACACGGGCCATATCTACTTCAACTCTGCTTAGGAAACTGACAAGAACAGTAGCTTCTCTTCAGTCCAATACACTGTACTTGCTGGGAACAGACGCGAGTGCAATTTGCACTGTTTATGGCAATGGGAGCGCAATAGTGACTCTTCTTAGCAGAAAACAACTCTTGCTCTTAGGGCCAGAAACTGCATGTCATTCAACTCCGTTTAGGACTGGGAAACAAACGCTAGCTCGTCTTACAAGAAACGCACTCTGCTTTTGAGAAAAGAGCACTCTTCTACTCTCCTGTGTTTCCTATAGGGCCAGAACAGTGAACTTGCTCAGAACAAAAGAACTGTGCTTCCTACACACAGTTGCCATTTCTAGTTCAACTCTGGTTAGGAAACTGACAAGAACAGTAGCTTCTCTTCAGTCCAATACACTGTAGTTGCTGGGAACAGACCTGAGTGCTATTTGCACTGTGTATGGCAATGGGAGCACAATAGTGACTTTCCTTACCAGAAAACAACTCTTGCTCGTAGGACCAGAAACTGCATGGGATTCAACTCCGTTTAGGACTGGGAAACAAACGCTAGCTCGCCTTATAAAAAACACACTCTGCTTTTGACAAAAGAGCACTCTTCTACTCTCCTGTGTTTCCTATAGGGCCAGAACAGTGAGCTTGCTCAGAACAAAAGAACTGTGCTTCCTAAACACATGGGCCATACCTACTTCAGCTCTGCCTAAGAAACTGATCAGAACAGTAGCTTCTCTTCAGTCCAATACACTGTAGTTGCTGGGAACAGACCTGAGTGCTATTTCCACTGTGTATGGCAAAGGGAGCACAATAGTGACTTTCCTTACCAGAAAACAACTCTTGCTCGTAGGAACAGAAACTGCATGGGATTCAACTCCGTTTAGGACTCGAAACAAACGCTAGCTCTCCTTACAAGAAACACACTCTGCTTCTGGGAAAAGAGCACTCTTCTACTCTCCTGTGTTTCCTATAGGGCCAGAACAGTGAGCTTGCTCAGAAAAAAATGAACTGTGCTTCCTACACACACGGGCCATATCTAGTTCAACTCTGGTTAGGAAACTGACAAGAACAGTAGCTTCTCTTCAGTCCAATACACTGTACTTGCTGGGAACCGACGCGAGTGCTATTTGCACTGTGTATTGCAATGGGAGTGCAATAGTGACTCTTCTTAACAGAAAACAACTCTTGCTCATAGGACCAGAAACTGCATGTCATTCAACTCCGTATAGGACTGGGAAACAAACGCTAGCTCGCCTTACAAGAAACACACTCTGCTTTTGAGAAAAGAGCACTCTTCTACTCTCCTGTGTTTCCTATAGGGCCAGAACAGTGAGCTTGCTCAGAACAAAAGAACTGTGCTTCCTACACACACGGGCCATATCTAGTTCAACTCTGCTTAGGAAACTGACAAGAACAGTAGCTATTCTTCAGTCTAATACACTGTACTTGCTGGGAACCAACGCGAGTGCTATTGGCACTGTGAATGGCAATGGGAGGACAATAGTGACTCTTCTTAGCAGAAAACTACTCTTGCTCGTAGGACCAGAAACTGCATGTCATTCAACTCCGTTTAGGACTGGGAAACAAACGCTAGCTCTCCTTACAAGAAACGCACTCTGCTTTTGAGAAAAGAGCACTTTTCTACTCTCCTGTGTTTCCTATAGGGCCAGAACAGTGAGCTTGCTCAGAACAAAAGAATTGTGCTTTCTACACACAGGGGCCATACCTACTTCACCTCTGCATAAGAAACTGATCAGAACAGTAGCTTCTCTTCAGTCCAATACACTGTAGTTGCTGGGAACAGACCTGAGTGCTATTTCTACTGTGTATGGCAAAGCGAGCACAATAGTGACTTACCTTACCAGAAAACAACTCTTGCTCATAGGACCAGAAACTGCATGGGATTCAACTCCGTTTAGGACTGGGAAACAAACGCTAGCTCTCCTTACAAGAAACACACTCTGCTTTTGAGAAAAGAGCACTTTTCTACTCTCCTGTGCTTCCTATAGGGCCAGAACAGTTAGCTTGCTCAGAACAAAGGAACTGTGCGTTCTACACACGGGCCATACCTACTTCAGCTCTGCATAAGAAACTGATCAGAACAGTAGCTTCTCTTCAGTCCAATACACTGTAGTTTCTGGGAACACACCTGAGTGCCATTTCCACTGTGTATGGCAAAGGGAGCGCAATAGTGACTTTCCTTATCAGAAAAAAACTCTTGCTTGTAGGACCAGAAACTGCATGTCATTCAACTCCGTTCAGGACTGGGAAACAAAAGCTCGCTCGCCTTACAAGAAACACACTCTGCTTTGAGAAAAGAGCACTCTTCTACTCTCCTGTGTTTCCTAGAGGGCCAGAACAGTGAGCTTGCTCAGAACAAAAGAACTGTGCTTCCTACACACACGGGCCATATCTAGTTCAACTCTGATTAGGAAACTGACAAGAACAGTAGCTTCTCTTCAGTCCAATACACTGTACTTGCTGGGAACAGACGCGAGTGCTATTTGCACTGTTTATGGCAATGGGAACACAATAGTGACTCTTCTTAGCAGAAAACAACTCTTGCTCGTAGGACCAGAAACTGCATGTCATTCAACTCAGTTTAGGACTGGGAAACAAACGCTAGCTCGTCTTACAAGAAACGCACTCTGCTTTTGAGAAAAGAGCACTCTTCTACTCTCCTGTGTTTCCTATAGGGCCAGAAAAGTGAACTTGCTCAGAACAAAAGAACTGTGCTTCCTACACACAGGGGCCATATCTAGTTCAACTCTGCTTAGGAAACTGACAAGAACAGTAGCTTCTCTTCAGTCCAATACACTGTTCTTGCTGGGAACAGACACGAGTGCTATTGGCACTGAGTATGGCAATGGGAGCGCAATAGTGACTCTTCTTAGCAGAAAACATCTCTTGCTCGTAGGACCAGAAACTGCATGGGATTCAACTCCGTTTACGACTGGGAAACAAACGCTAGCTCGCCTTACAAGAAACCCACTCTGCTTTTGAGAAAAGAGCACTCTTCTACTCTCCTGTGTTTCCTATAGGGCCAGAACAGTGAGCTTGCTCAGAACAAAAGAACTGTGCTTCCTACACACTCGGGCCATATCTAGTTCAACTCTGCTTAGGAAACTGACAAGAACAGTAGCTTCTCTTCAGTCCAATACACTGTAGTTGCTGGGAACCGACCTGAGTGCTATTTCCACTGTGTATGGCAAAGGGAGCGCAATAGTGACTTTCCTTACCAGAAAACAACACTTGCTCATAGGACCAGAAACTGCATGGGATTCAACTCCATTTAGGACTGGGAAACAAACGCTAGCTCTCCTTATAAAAAACACACTCTGCTTTTGAGAAAAGAGCACACTTCTACTCCCCTGTGTTTCCTATAGGGCCAGAACAGTGAGCTTGCTCAGAACAAAATAACTGTGCTTTCTACACACACAGGCCATATCTAGTTCAACTATGCTTAGGAAACTGACAAGAACAGTAGCTTCTCTTCAGTCCAATACACTGTACTTGCTGGGAACACACGCGAGTGCTATTGGCACTGTGTATGGCAATGGGAGCGCAATAGTGACTCTTCTTAGCAGAAAACATCTCTTGCTCGTAGGACCAGAACTGCATGGGATTCAACTCCGTTTATAACTGGGAAACAAACCCTAGCTCGCCTTACAAGAAACACACTCTGCTTTTGAGAAAAGAGCACTCTTCTACTCTCCTGTGTTTCCTACAGGGCCAGAACAGTGAGCTTGCTCAGAACAAAAGAACTGTGCTTCCTACACACACGGGGCATATCTAGTTCAACTCTGGTTAGGAAACTGACAAGAACAGTAGCTTCTCTTCAGTCCAATAGACTGTACTTGCTGGGAACACACGCGAGTGCTATTGGCACTCTGTATGGCAATGGGAGCTCAATAGTGACTCTTCTTAGCAGAAAAAAACTCTTTCTCGTAGGACCAGAAACTGCATGGGATTCTACTCCCTTTAGGACTGGGAAACAAACCCTAGCTTGCCTTACAAGAAACACACTCTGCTTTTGAGAAAAGAGCACTCTTCTACTCTCCTGTGATTCCTATAGGGCCAGAACAGTGAGCTTGCTCAGAAAAAAATGAACTGTGCTTCCTACACACACGGGCCATATCTAGTTTGACTCTGATTAGGAAACTGACAAGAACAGTAGCTTCTCTTCAGTCCAATACACTGTACTTGCTGGGAACCAACGCGAGTGCTATTTGCACTGTGTATGGCAATGGGAGCACAATAGTGACTCTTCTTAGGAGAAAACAACTCTTGCACGTAGGACCAGAAACTGCATGTCATTCAACTCCGTTTAGGACTGGGAAACAAACGCTAGCTCTCCTTACAAGAAACGCTTTCTGCTTTTGAGAAAAGAGCACTCTTCTACTCTCCTGTGTTTCCTATAGGGCCAGAACAGTGAGCTTGCTCAGAACAAAAGAACTGTGCTTCCTACACACACGGGCCATACCTACTTCAGCTCTGCCTAAGAAACTGATCAGAACAGTAGCTTCTCTTCAGTCCAATACACTGTAGTTGCTGGGAACAGACGCGAGTGCTATTTCCACTGTGTATGGCAAATGGAGCACAATAGTGACTTTCCTTACCAGAAAACAACTCTTGCTCGTAGGAACAGAAACTGCATGGGATTCAACTCCGTTTAGGACTCGAAACAAACGCTAGCTCTCCTTACAAGAAACACACTCTGCTTTTGAGAAAAGAGCACTCTTCTACTCTCCTGTGTTTCCTATAGGGCCAGAACAGTGAGCTTGCTCAGAACAAAAGAACTGTGCTTCCTACACACACGGGCCATATCTAGTTCAACTCTGCTTAGGAAACTGACCAGAACAGTAGATTCTCTTCAGTCCAATACACTGTAGTTGCTGGGAACAGACCTGAGTGCTATTTCCACTGTGTATGGCAAAGGGAGCACAATAGTGACTTTCCTTACCAGAAAACAACTCTTGCTCGTAGGACCAGAAACTGCATGGGATTCAACTCCATTTAGGACTGGGAAACAAACGCTAGCTCTCCTTATAAAAAACACACTCTGCTTTTGACAAAAGAGCACTCTTCTACTCTCCTGTATTTCCTAAAGAGCCAGAACAGTGAGCTTGCTCAGAACAAAAGAACTGTGCTTCCTACACACACGGGCCATACCTACTTCAGCTCTGCCTAAGAAACTGATCAGAACAGTAGCTTCTCTTCAGTCCAATACACTGTACTTGCTGGGAACCGACGCGAGTGCTATTTGCACTGTGTATTGCAATGGGAGTGCAATAGTGACTCTTCTTAACAGAAAACAACTCTTGCTCATAGGACCAGAAACTGCATGTCATTCAACTCCGTATAGGACTGGGAAACAAACGCTAGCTCGCCTTACAAGAAACACACTCTGCTTTTGAGAAAAGAGCACTCTTCTACTCTCCTGTGTTTCCTATAGGGCCAGAACAGTGAGCTTGCTCAGAACAAAAGAACTGTGCTTCCTACACACACGGGCCATATCTAGTTCAACTCTGCTTAGGAAACTGACAAGAACAGTAGCTATTCTTCAGTCTAATACACTGTACTTGCTGGGAACCAACGCGAGTGCTATTGGCACTGTGAATGGCAATGGGAGGACAATAGTGACTCTTCTTAGCAGAAAACTACTCTTGCTCGTAGGACCAGAAACTGCATGTCATTCAACTCCGTTTAGGACTGGGAAACAAACGCTAGCTCTCCTTACAAGAAACGCACTCTGCTTTTGAGAAAAGAGCACTTTTCTACTCTCCTGTGTTTCCTATAGGGCCAGAACAGTGAGCTTGCTCAGAACAAAAGAATTGTGCTTTCTACACACAGGGGCCATACCTACTTCACCTCTGCATAAGAAACTGATCAGAACAGTAGCTTCTCTTCAGTCCAATACACTGTAGTTGCTGGGAACAGACCTGAGTGCTATTTCTACTGTGTATGGCAAAGCGAGCACAATAGTGACTTACCTTACCAGAAAACAACTCTTGCTCATAGGACCAGAAACTGCATGGGATTCAACTCCGTTTAGGACTGGGAAACAAACGCTAGCTCTCCTTACAAGAAACACACTCTGCTTTTGAGAAAAGAGCACTTTTCTACTCTCCTGTGCTTCCTATAGGGCCAGAACAGTTAGCTTGCTCAGAACAAAGGAACTGTGCGTTCTACACACGGGCCATACCTACTTCAGCTCTGCATAAGAAACTGATCAGAACAGTAGCTTCTCTTCAGTCCAATACACTGTAGTTTCTGGGAACACACCTGAGTGCTATTTCCACTGTGTATGGCAAAGGGAGCGCAATAGTGACTTTCCTTATCAGAAAAAAACTCTTGCTTGTAGGACCAGAAACTGCATGTCATTCAACTCCGTTCAGGACTGGGAAACAAAAGCTCGCTCGCCTTACAAGAAACACACTCTGCTTTGAGAAAAGAGCACTCTTCTACTCTCCTGTGTTTCCTAGAGGGCCAGAACAGTGAGCTTGCTCAGAACAAAAGAACTGTGCTTCCTACACACACGGGCCATATCTAGTTCAACTCTGATTAGGAAACTGACAAGAACAGTAGCTTCTCTTCAGTCCAATACACTGTACTTGCTGGGAACAGACGCGAGTGCTATTTGCACTGTTTATGGCAATGGGAACACAATAGTGACTCTTCTTAGCAGAAAACAACTCTTGCTCGTAGGACCAGAAACTGCATGTCATTCAACTCAGTTTAGGACTGGGAAACAAACGCTAGCTCGTCTTACAAGAAACGCACTCTGCTTTTGAGAAAAGAGCACTCTTCTACTCTCCTGTGTTTCCTATAGGGCCAGAAAAGTGAACTTGCTCAGAACAAAAGAACTGTGCTTCCTACACACAGGGGCCATATCTAGTTCAACTCTGCTTAGGAAACTGACAAGAACAGTAGCTTCTCTTCAGTCCAATACACTGTTCTTGCTGGGAACAGACACGAGTGCTATTGGCACTGAGTATGGCAATGGGAGCGCAATAGTGACTCTTCTTAGCAGAAAACATCTCTTGCTCGTAGGACCAGAAACTGCATGGGATTCAACTCCGTTTACGACTGGGAAACAAACGCTAGCTGGCCTTACAAGAAACCCACTCTGCTTTTGAGAAAAGAGCACTCTTCTACTCTCCTGTGTTTCCTATAGGGCCAGAACAGTGAGCTTGCTCAGAACAAAAGAACTGTGCTTCCTACACACTCGGGCCATATCTAGTTCAACTCTGCTTAGGAAACTGACAAGAACAGTAGCTTCTCTTCAGTCCAATACACTGTAGTTGCTGGGAACCGACCTGAGTGCTATTTCCACTGTGTATGGCAAAGGGAGCGCAATAGTGACTTTCCTTACCAGAAAACAACACTTGCTCATAGGACCAGAAACTGCATGGGATTCAACTCCATTTAGGACTGGGAAACAAACGCTAGCTCTCCTTATAAAAAACACACTCTGCTTTTGAGAAAAGAGCACACTTCTACTCCCCTGTGTTTCCTATAGGGCCAGAACAGTGAGCTTGCTCAGAACAAAAGAACTGTGCTTTCTACACACACAGGCCATATCTAGTTCAACTATGCTTAGGAAACTGACAAGAACAGTAGCTTCTCTTCAGTCCAATACACTGTACTTGCTGGGAACACACGCGAGTGCTATTGGCACTGTGTATGGCAATGGGAGCGCAATAGTGACTCTTCTTAGCAGAAAACAACTCTTGCTCGTAGGACCAGAACTGCATGGGATTCAACTCCGTTTATAACTGGGAAACAAACCCTAGCTTGCCTTACAAGAAACACACTCTGCTTTTGAGAAAAGAGCACTCTTCTACTCTCCTGTGTTTCCTACAGGGCCAGAACAGTGAGCTTGCTCAGAACAAAAGAACTGTGCTTCCTACACACACGGGGCATATCTAGTTCAACTCTGGTTAGGAAACTGACAAGAACAGTAGCTTCTCTTCAGTCCAATAGACTGTACTTGCTGGGAACACACGCGAGTGCTATTGGCACTGTGTATGGCAATGGGAGCTCAATAGTGACTCTTCTTAGCAGAAAAAAACTCTTTCTCGTAGGACCAGAAACTGCATGGGATTCTACTCCCTTTAGGACTGGGAAACAAACCCTAGCTTGCCTTACAAGAAACACACTCTGCTTTTGAGAAAAGAGCACTCTTCTACTCTCCTGTGTTTCCTATAGGGCCAGAACAGTGAGCTTGCTCAGAACAAAAGAACTGTGCTTCGTACACACACGGGCCATATCTAGTTCCACTCTGGTTAGGAAACTGACAAGAACAGTAGCATCTCTTCAGTCCAATACACTGTACTTGCTGGGAACACACGCGAGTGCTATTGGCACTGTGTATGGCAATGGGAGCACAATAGTGACTCTTCTTAGAAGAAAACAACTCTTGCTCGTAGGACCAGAAACTGCATGGGATTCTACTCACTTTAGGACTGGGAAAGAAACCCTAGCTCGCCTTACAAGAAACACACTCTGCTTTTGAGAAAAGAGCACTCTTCTACTCTCCTGTGTTTCCTATAGGGCCAGAACAGTGAGCTTGCTCAGAAAAAAATGAACTGTGCTTCCTACACACACGGGCCATATCTAGTTCAACTCTGATTAGGAAACTGACAAGAACAGTAGCTTCTCTTCAGTCCAATACACTGTACTTGCTGGGAACAGACGCGAGTGCTATTTGCACTGTGTATGGCAATGGGAGCACAATAGTGACTCTTCTTAGCAGAAAACAACTCTTGCTCGTAGGACCAGAAACTGCATGGGATTCAACTCTGTTTAGGACTGGGAAACAAACGCTAGCTCGCCTTACCAGAAACACACTCTGCTTTTTAGAAAAGAGCACTCTTCTACTCTCCTGTGTTTCCTATAGGGCCAGAACAGTGAGCTTGCTAAGAACAATAGAACTGTGCTTCCTAATCACACGGGCCATATCTAGTACAACTCTGCTTAGGAAACTGACAAGAACGGAGGCTTCTCTTCAGTCCAATACACTGTACTTCCTGGGAACAGACGCGAGTGCTATTTACACTGTGTATGTCAATGGGAGCGCAATAGTGACTCTTCTTAGCAGAAAACAACCCTTGCTCGTAGGACCAGAAACTGCATGTGATTCAACTCTGTTTAGGACTTGGAAACAAACGCTAGCTCGCCTTACAAGAAACGCATTCTGCTTTTGAGAAAGGAGCACTCTTCTACTCTCCTGTGTTTCCTATAGGGCTAGAACAGTGAGCTTGCTCAAAACAAAAGAACTGTGATTCCTACACACATGAGCCATATCTCGTTCAACTCTACTTAGGAAACTGACAAGAACAGTAGCTTCTCTTCAGTCCAATACACTGTACTTGCTGGGAAGTGACGCGAGTGCTATTGGCACTGTGTATGGCAATGGGAGCGCAATAGTGACTCTTCTTAGCAGAAAACAACTCTTGCTCTTAGGACCAGAAACTGCATGTCATTCAACTCCATTTAGGACTGGGAAACAAACGCCAGCTCGCCTTATAAGAAATGGACGCTGCTTTTGAGAAAAAAGCACTGTTCTACTCTCCTGTGTTTCCTATAGGGCCAGAACAGTCAGCTTGCCTAGAACAAAAGAACTGTGCTTCCTACACACACGGGCCATATCTAGTTCAACTCTGCTTAGGAAACTGACAAGAACAGTAGCTTCTCTTCAGAACAATACACTGTACTTGCTGGGAACAGACGCGAGTGCTATTTCCACTTTGTATGGCAAAGGGAGCACAACAGTGACTCTTCTTAGAAGAAAACAACTCTTGCTCGTAGGACCAGAAACTGCATGGGATTCAACTCCGTTTATAACTGGGAATCAAACGCTAACTCGCCTTACAAGAAACACACTCTGCTTTTGAGAAAAGAGCACTCTTCTACTCTCAAGTGTTTCCTAAGGGGCCAGAACAGTGAGCTTGCTCAGAACAAAAGAACTGTGCTTCCTACACACACGGGCCATACCTACTTCAGCTCTGCCTTAGAAACTGATCAGAACAGTAGCTTCTCTACAGTCCAATACACTGTAGTTGCTGGGAACAGACTTGAGTGCTATTTCCACTTTGTATGGCAAAGGGAGCACAATAGTGACTTTCCTTACCAGAAAACAACTCTTGCTCGTAGGACCAGAAACTGCATGGGATTCAACTCCGTTTAAAGGACTGGGAAACAAATGCTAGCTCTCCTTATAAGAAACACACTCTGCTTTTGAGAAAAGAGCACTCTTCTACTCTCCTGTGTTTCCTATAGCGCCAGAACAGTGAGCTTGCTCAGAAAAAATGAACTGTAGTACCTACACACACGGGCCATATCTAGTTCAACTCTGCTTAGGAAACAGACAAGAACAGTAGCTTCTCTTCAGTCCAATACACTGTACTTGCTGGGAAGAGACACGAGTGCTATTGGCACTGCGTATGGAAATGGGAGCGCAATAGTGACTCTTCTTAGCAGAAAACATCTCTTGCTCGTAGGACCAGAAACTGCATGGGATTCAACTCCGTTCAGGACTGGGAAACAAACGCTAGCTCGCCTTACAAGAAACACACTCTGCTTTTGAGAAAAGAGCACTCTTCTACTCTCCTGTGTTTCCTAGAGGGCCAGAACAGTGAGCTTGCTCAGAACAAAAGAACTGTGCTTCCTACACACACGGGCCATATCTAGTTCAACTATGCTTAGGAAACTGACAAGAACAGTAGCTTCCCTTCAGTCCAATACACTGTACTTGCTGGGAACAGACACGAGTGCTATTGCCAATGTGTATGTCAATGGGAGCGCAATAGTGACTCTTCTTAGCAGAAAACAACTCTTGCTCCTAGGACCAGAAACTGCATGGGATTCAACTCCGTTTAGGACTGGGAAACAAACGCTAGCTCTCCTTATAAAAAACACACTCTGCTTTTGAGAAAAGAGCACTCTTCTACTCTCCTGTGTTTCCTATAGGGCCAGAACAGTGAGCTTGCTCAGAACAAAAGAACTGTGCTTTCTACACACACGGGCCATATCTAGTTCAACTCTGATTGGAAACTGACAAAAACAGTAGCTTCTCTTCAGTCCAATACACTGTACTTGCTGGGAACAGACGCGAATGCTATTGGCACTGTGTATGGCAATAGGAGCACAATAGTGACTCTTCTCAGCAGAAAACAACTCTTGCTCGTAGGACCAGAAACTGCATGGGATTCAACTCCGTTTATAACTGGGAAACAAATGCTAGCTTGCCTTACAAGAAACACACTCTGCTTTTGAGAAAAGAGCACTCTTCTACTCTCCTGTGTTTCCTATAGGGCCAGAACAGTGAGCTTGCTCAGAACAAATGAACTGTGCTTCCTACACACACGGGCCATATCTAGTTCAACTCTGATTGGAAACTGACAAAAACAGTAGCTTCTCTTCAGTCCAATACACTGTACTTGCTGGGAACAGACGCGAGTGCTATTGGCACTGTGTATGGCAATGGGAGCGCAATAGTGACTCTTCTTAGCAGAAAACAACTCTTGCTCGTAGGACCAGAAACTGCATGTCATTCAACTCCTTTTAGGACTGGGAAACAAACGCTAGCTCGGCTTACAAGAAACAAACTCTGCTTTTGAGAAAAGAGCACTCTTCTACTCTCCTGTGTTTCCTATAGGGCCAGAACAGTGAGCTTGCTCAGAACAAAAGAACTGTGCTTCCTACACACACGAGCCATATCTAGTTCAACTCTGCTGAGGAAACTGACAAGAACAGTACCTTCTCTTCAGTCCAATACACTGTAGTGGCTGGAAACAGACGCGAGTGCTATTTCCACTGTGTATGGCAAAGGGAGCGCAATAGCGACTTTCCTTACCAGAAAAAAACTCTTGCTTGTAGGACCAGAAACTGCATGTCATTCAACTCCGTTCAGGACTGGGAAACAAACGCTAGCTCGCCTTACAAGAAACACACTCTGCTTTGAGAAAAGAGCACTCTTCTACTCTCCTGTGTTTCCTATAGGGCCAGAACAGTGAGCTTGCTCAGAACAAAAGAACTGTGCTTCCTACACACACGGGCCATATCTAGTTCAACTCTGCTTAGGAAACTGACAAGAACAGTAGCTTCTCTTCAGTCCAATACACTGTACTTGCTGGGAACAGACGCGAGTGCTATTTGCACTGTTTATGGTAAAGGGAGCGCAATAGTGACTCTTCTTAGCAGAAAACAACTCTTGCTCTTAGGGCCAGAAACTGCATGTCATTCAACTCCGTTTAGGACTGGGAAACAAACGCTAGCTCGTCTTACAAGAAACGCACTCTGCTTTTGAGAAAAGAGCACTCTTCTACTCTCCTGTGTTTCCTATAGGGCCAGAACAGTGAGCTTGCTCAGAAAAAAATGAACTGTGCTTCCTACACACACGGGCCATATCTAGTTCAACTCTGGTTAGGAAACTGACAAGAACAGTAGCTTCTCTTCAGTCCAATACACTGTACTTGCTGGGAACCGACGCGAGTGCTATTTGCACTGTGTATTGCAATGGGAGTGCAATAGTGACTCTTCTTAACAGAAAACAACTCTTGCTCATAGGACCAGAAACTGCATGTCATTCAACTCCGTATAGGACTGGGAATCAAACGCTAGCTCGCCTTACAAGAAACACACTCTGCTTTTGAGAAAAGAGCACTCTTCTACTCTCCTGTGTTTCCTATAGGGCCAGAACAGTGAGCTTGCTCAACAAAAGAACTGTGCTTCCTACACACACGGGCCATATCTAGTTCAACTCTGCTTAGGAAACTGACAAGAACAGTAGCTTCACTTCAGTCTAATACACTGTACTTGCTGGGAACCAACGCGAGTGCTATTGGCACTGTGAATGGCAATGGGAGGACAATAGTGACTCTTCTTAGCAGAAAACAACTCTTGCTTGTAGGACCAGAAACTGCATGTCATTCAACTCCGTTTAGGACTGGGAAACAAACGCTAGCTCTCCTTACAAGAAACGCACTCTGCTTTTGAGAAAAGAGCACTTTTCTACTCTCCTGTGTTTCCTATAGGGCCAGAACAGTGAGCTTGCTCAGAACAAAAGAATTGTGCTTTCTACACACAGGGGCCATACCTACTTCACCTCTGCATAAGAAACTGATCAGAACAGTAGCTTCTCTTCAGTCCAATACACTGTAGTTGCTGGGAACAGACCTGAGTGCTATTTCCACTGTGTATGGCAAAGCGAGCACAATAGTGACTTTCCTTACCAGAAAACAACTCTTGCTCATAGGACCAGAAACTGCATGGGATTCAACTCCGTTTAGGACTGGGAAACAAATGCTAGCTCTCCTTATAAGAAACACACTCTGCTTTTGAGAAAAGAGCACTTTTCTACTCTCCTGTGTTTCCTATAGGGCCAGAACAATGAGCTTGCTCAGAACAAAAGAACTGTGCGTTCTACACACACGGGCCATACCTACTTCAGCTCTGCATAAGAAACTGATCAGAACAGTAGCTTCTCTTCAGTCCAATACACTGTAGTTTCTGGGAACACACCTGAGTGCTATTTCCACTGTGTATGGCAAAGGGAGCGCAATAGTGACTCTTCTTAGCAGAAAACAACTCTTGCTCCTAGGACCAGAAACTGCATGGGATTCAACTCCGTTTAGGACTGGAAAACAAACGCTAGCTCTCCTTATAAAAAACACACTCTGCTTTTGAGAAAAGAGCACTCTTCTACTCTCCTGTGTTTCCTATAGGGCCAGAACAGTGAGCTTGCTCAGAACAAAAGAACTGTGCTTTCTACACACACGGGCCATATCTAGTTCAACTATGCTTAGGAAACTGACAAGAACAGTAGCTTCTCTTCACTCCAATACACTGTACTTGCTGGGAACAGACGCGAGTGCTATTGGCACTGTGTATGGCAATAGGAGCACAATAGTGACTCTTCTCTGCAGAAAACAACTCTTGCTCGTAGGACCAGAAACTGCCTGGGATTCAACTCCGTTTATAACTGGGAAACAAACGCTAGCTTGCCTTACAAGAAACCCACTCTGCTTTTTGAAAAGAGCACTCTTCTACTCTCCTGTGTTTCTTATAGGGCCAGAACAGTGAGCTTGCTCAGAACAAATGAACTGTGCTTCCTACACACACCGGCCATATCTAGTTCAACTCTGATTGGAAACTGACAAAAACAGTAGCTTCTCTTCACTCCAATACACTGTACTTGCTGGGAACAGACGCGAGTGCTATTGGCACTGTGTATGGCAATGGGAGCGCAATAGTGACTCTTCTTAGCAGAAAACAACTCTTGCTCGTAGGACCAGAAACTGCATGTCATTCAACTCCTTTTAGGACTGGGAAACAAACGCTAGCTCGGCTTACAAGAAACACACTCTGCTTTTGAGAAAAGAGCACTCTTCTACTCTCCTGTGTTTCCTATAGGGCCAGAACAGTGAGCTTGCTCAGAACAAAAGAACTGTGCTTCCTACACACACGGGCCATATCTAGTTCAACTCTGCTTAGGAAACTGACAAGAACAGTAGCTTCTCTTCAGTCCAATACACTGTAGTTGCTGGAAACAGACGCGAGTGCTATTTCCACTGTGTATGGCAAAGGGAGCGCAAAGTGACTTTCCTTACCAGAAAAAAACTCTTGCTTGTAGGATCAGAAACTGCATACGATTCAACTCCATTCAGGACTGGGAAACAAACGCTAGCTCGCCTTACAAGAAACAGACTCTGCTTTGAGAAAAGAGCACTCTTCTACTCTCCTGTGTTTCCTAGAGGGCCAGAACAGTGAGCTTGCTCAGAACAAAAGAACTGTGCTTCCTACACACACGGGCTATATCTAGTTCAACTCTGCTTAGGAAACTGACAAGAACAGTAGCTTCTCTTCAGTCCAATACACTGTACTTGCTGGGAACAGACGCGAGTGCTATTTGCACTGTTTATGGCAATGGGAACGCAATAGTGACTCTTCTTAGCAGAAAAAAACTCTTGCTCGTAGGACCAGAAACTGCATGTCATTCAACTCAGTTTAGGACTGGGAAACAAACGCTAGCTCGTCTTACAAGAAACGCACTCTGCTTTTGAGAAAAGAGCACTCTTCTACTCTCCTGTGTTTCATATAGGGCCAGAACAGTGAGCTTGCTCAGAACAAAAGAACTGTGCTTCCTACACACACGGGCCATATCTAGTTCAACTCTGCTTAGGAAACTGACAAGAACAGTAGCTTCTCTTCAGTCTAATACACTGTACTTGCTGGGAACCAACGCGAGTGCTATTGGCACTGTGAATGGCAATGGGAGGACAATAGTGACTCTTCTTAGCAGAAAACAACTCTTGCTTGTAGGACCAGAAACTGCATGTCATTCAACTCCGTTTAGGACTGGGAAACTAACGCTAGCTCTCCTTACAAGAAACGCACTCTGCTTTTGAGAAAAGAGCACTTTTCTACTCTCCTGTGTTTCCTATAGGGCCAGAACAGTGAGCTTGCTCAGAACAAAAGAATTGTGCTTTCTACACACAGGGGCCATACCTACTTCACCTCTGCATAAGAAACTGATCAGAACAGTAGCTTCTCTTCAGTCCAATACACTGTAGTTGCTGGGAACAGACCTGAGTGCTATTTCCACTGTGTATGGCAAAGCGAGCACAATAGTGACTTTCCTTACCAGAAAACAACTCTTGCTCATAGGACCAGAAACTGCATGGGATTCAACTCCGTCTAGGACTGGGAAACAAACGCTAGCTCTCCTTATAAGAAACACACTCTGCTTTTGAGAAAAGAGCACTTTTCTACTCTCCTGTGTTTCCTATAGGGCCAGAACAGTGAGCTTGCTCAGAGCAAAAGAACTGTGCGTTCTACACACACGGGCCATACCTACTTCAGCTCTGCATAAGAAACTGATCAGAACAGTAGCTTCTCTTCAGTCCAATACACTGTAGTTTCTGGGAACACACCTGAGTGCTATTTCCACTGTGTATGGCAAAGGGAGCGCAATAGTGACTTTCCTTACCAGAAAACAACTCTTGTTCCTAGGACCAGAAACTGCATGGGATTCAACTCCGTTTAGGACTGGGAAACAAACGCTAGCTCTCCTTATAAAAAATACACTCTGCTTTTGAGAAAAGAGCATTCTTATACTCTCCTGTGTTTCCTATAGGGCCAGAACAGTGAGCTTGCTCAGAACAAAAGAACTGTGCTTTCTACACACACGGGCCATATCTAGTTCAACTATGCTTAGGAAACTGACAAGAACAGTAGCTTCTCTTCAGTCCAATACACTGTACTTGCTGGGAACAGACGCGAGTGCTATTGGCACTGTGTATGGCAATAGGAGCACAATAGTGACTCTTCTCAGCAGAAAACAACTCTTGCTCGTAGGACCAGAAACTGCATGGGATTGAACTCCGTTTATAACTGGGAAACAAATGCTAGCTTGCCTTACAAGAAACACACTCTGCTTTTGAGAAAAGAGCACTCTTCTACTCTCCTGTGTTTCCTATAGGGCCAGAACAGTGAGCTTGCTCAGAACAAATGAACTGTGCTTCCTACACACACGGGCCATATCTAGTTCAACTCTGATTGGAAACTGACAAAAACGGTAGCTTCTCTTCAGTCCAATACACTGTACTTGCTGGGAACAGACGCGAGTGCTATTGGCACTGTGTATGGCAATGGGAGCGCAATAGTGACTCTTCTTAGCAGAAAACAACTCTTGCTTGTATGACCAGAAAATGCATGTCATTCAACTCCTTTTAGGACTGGGAAACAAACGCTAGCTCGGCTTACAAGAAACACACTCTGCTTTTGAGAAAAGAGCACTCTTCTACTCTCCTGTGTTTCCTATAGGGCCAGAACAGTGAGCTTGCTCAGAACAAAAGAACTGTGCTTCCTACACACACGGGCCATATCTAGTTCAACTCTGCTTAGAAAACTGACAAGAACAGTAGCTTCTCTTCAGTCCAATACACTGTAGTTGCTGGGAACCGACCTGAGTGCTATTTCCACTGTGTATGACAAAGGGAGCGCAATAGTGACTTTCCTTACCAGAAAACAACTCTTGCTCATAGGACCAGAAACTGCATGGGATTCAACTCCGTTTAGGACTGGGAAACAAACGCTAGCTCTCCTTTTATAAAACAAACTCTGCTTTTGAGAAAAGAGCACACTTCTTCTCCCCTGTGTTTCCTATAGGGCAAAAACAGTGAGCTTGCTCAGAAAAAAAGAACTGTGCTTTCTACACACACGGGCCATATCTGGTTCAACTATGCTTAGGAAACTGACAAGAACAGTAGCTTCTCTTCAGTCCAATACACTGTACTTGCTGGGAACAGACACGAGTGCTATTGGCACTGTGTATGGCAATGGGAGCGCAATAGTGACTCTTCTTAGCAGAAAACATCTCTTGCTCATAGGACCAGAAACTGCATGGGATTCAACTCCGTTTACGACTGGGAAACAAACACTAGCTCGCCTTACAAGAAACCCACTCTGCTTTTGAGAAAAGAGCACTCTTCTACTCTCCTGTGATTCCTATAGAGCCAGAACAGTGAGCTTGCTCAGAAAAAAATGAACTGTGCTTCCTACACACCCGGGCCATATCTAGTTCAACTCTGATTGGAAAATGACAAAAACAGTAGCTTCTCTTCAGTCCAATACACTGTACTTGCTGGGAACTGACGCGAGTGCTATTGGCACTGTGTATGTCAATGGGAGCGCAATAGTGACTCTTCTTAGCAGAAAACAACTCTTGCTCGTAGGACCAGAAACTGCATGTCATTCAACTCCTTTTAGGACTGGGAAACAAACGCTAGCCCGGCTTACAAGAAACACACTCTGCTTTTGAGAAAAGAGCACTCTTCTACTCTCCTGTGTTTCCTATAGGGCCAGAACAGTGAGCTTGCTCAGAACAAAAGAACTGTGCTTCCTACACACACGGGCCATATCTAGTTCAACTCTCCTTAGGAAACTGACAAGAACAGTACCTTCTCTTCAGTCCAATACACTGTAGTTGCTGGAAACAGACGCGAGTGCTATTTCCACTGTGTATGGCAAAGGGAGCGCAATAGTGACTTTCCTTACCAGAAAAAAACTCTTGCTTGTAGGACCAGAAACTGCATGTCATTCAACTCCGTTCAGGACTGGGAAACAAATGCTAGCTCGCCTTACAAGAAACACACTCTGCTTTGAGAAAAGAGCACTCTTCTTCTCTCCTGTGTTTCCTAGAGGGCCAAAACAGTGAGCTTGCTCAGAACAAAAGAACTGTGCTTCCTACAAACACGGGCCATATCTAGTTCAACTCTGCTTAGGAAACTGACAAGAACAGTAGCTTCTCTTCAGTCCAATACACTGTACTTGCTGGGAGCAGACGCGAGTGCTATTTGCACTGTTTATGGCAATGGGAACGCAATAGTGACTCTTCTTAGCAGATAACAACTCTTGCTCGTAGGACCAGAAACTGCATGTCATTCAACTCAGTTTAGGACTGGGAAACAAACGCTAGCTTGTCTTACAAGAAACGCACTCTGCTTTTGAGAAAAGAGCACTCTTCTACTCTCCTGTGTTTCCTATAGGGCCAGAAAAGTGAACTTGCTCAGAACAAAAGAACTGTGCTTCATACACACAGGGGCCATATCTAGTTCAACTCTGCTTAGGAAACTGACAAGAACAGTAGCTTCTCTTCAGTCCAATACACTGTACTTGCTGGGAACAGACACGTGGGCTATTGGCACTGTGTATGGCAATGGGAGCGCAATAGTGACTCTTCTTAGCAGAAAACATCTCTTGCTCCTAAGACCAGAAACTGCGTGGGATTCAACTCTGTTTACGACTGGGAAACAAACGCTAGCTCGCCTTACAAGAAACCCACTCTGCTTTTGAGAAAAGAGCACTCTTCTCCTCTCCTGTGTTTCCTATAGGGCCAGAAAAGTGAACTTGCTCAGAACAAAAGAACTGTGCTTCCTACACACTCGGGCCATACTAGTTCAACTCTGCTTAGGAAACTGACAAGAACAGTAGCTTCTCTTCAGTCCATTACATTGTAGTTGCTGGGAACAGACCTGAGTGCTATTTGCACTGTGTATGGCAATGGGAGCACAATAGTGACTTTCCTTACCAGAAAACAACTCCTGCTCGTAGGACCAGAAACTGCATGGGATTCAACTCCGTTAAGGACTGCGAAACAAACGCTAGCTCTCCTTATAAAAAACACACTCTGCTTTTGAAAAAAGAGCACTCTTCTACTCTCCTGTGTTTCCTATAGGGCCAGAACAGTGAGCTTGCTCAGAACAAAAGAACTGTGCTTCCTACACACATGGGCCATACCTACTTCAGCTCTGCCTAAGAAACTGATCAGAACAGTAGCTTCTCTTCAGTCCAATACACTGTAGTTGCGGGGAACAGACCTGAGTGCTATTTCCACTGTGTATGGCAAAGGGAGCACAATAGTGACTTTCCTTACCAGAAAACAACTCTTGCTCGTAGGAACAGAAACTGCATGGGATTCAACTCCGTTTAGGACTCGAAACAAACGCTAGCTCTCCTCACAAGAAACACACTCTGCTTTTGAGAAAAGAGCACTCTTCTACTCTCCTGTGTTTCCTATAGGGCCAGAACAGTGAGCTTGTTCAGAAAAAAATGAACTGTGCTTCCTACACACACGGGCCATATCTAGTTCAACTCTGGTTAGGAAACTGACAAGAACAGTAGCTTCTCTTCAGTCCAATACACTGTACTTGCTGGGAACCGACGCGAGTGCTATTTGCACTGTGTATTGCAATGGGAGTGCAATAGTGACTCTTCTTAACAGAAAACAACTCTTGCTCATAGGACCAGAAACTGCATGTCATTCAACTCCGTAAAGGACTGGGAAACAAACGCTAGCTCGCCTTACAAGAAACACACTCTGCTTTTGAGAAAAGAGCACTCTTCTACTCTCCTGTGTTTCCTATAGGGCCAGAACAGTGAGCATGCTCAGAATAAAAGAACTGTGCTTCCTACACACACGGGCCATATCTAGTTCAACTCTGCTTAGGAAACTGACAAGAACAGTAGCTTCTCTTCAGTCTAATACACTGTACTTGCTGGGAACCAACGCGAGTGCTATTGGCACTGTGAATGGCAATGGGAGGACAATAGTGACTCTTCTTAGCAGAAAACAACTCTTGTTGTAGGACCAGACACTGCATGTCATTCAACTCCGTTTAGGACTGGGAAACAAACGCTAGCTCTCCTTACAAGAAACGCACTCTGCTTTTGAGAAAAGAGCACTTTTCTACTCTCCTGTGTTTCCTATAGGGCCAGAACAGTGAGCTTGCTCAGAACAAAAGAATTGTGCTTTCTACACACAGGGGCCATACCTACTTCACCTCTGCATAAGAAACTGATCAGAACAGTAGCTTCTCTTCAGTCCAATACACTGTAGTTGCTGGGAACAGACCTGAGTGCTATTTCCACTGTGTATGGCAAAGCGAGCACAATAGTGACTTTCCTTACCAGAAAACAACTCTTGCTCATAGGACCAGAAACTGCATGGGATTCAACTCCGTTTAGGACTGGGAAACAAACGCTTGCTCTCCTTATAAAAAACACACTCTGCTTTTGAGAAAAGAGCACTTTTCTTCTCTCCTGTGTTTCCTATAGGGCCAGAACAGTGAGCTTGCTCAGAACAAAAGAACTGTGCGTTCTACACACACGGGCCATACCTACTTCAGCTCTGCATAAGAAACTGATCAGAACAGTAGCTTCTCTTCAGTCCAATACACTGTAGTTTCTGGGAACACACCTGAGTGCTATTTCCACTGTGTATGGCAAAGGGAGCGCAATAGTGACTTTCCTTACCAGAAAACAACTCTTGCTCCTAGGACCAGAAACTGCATGGGATTCAACTCCGTTTAGGACTGGGAAACAAACGCTAGCTCTCCTTATAAAAAACACACTCTGCTTTTGAGAAAAGAGCACTCTTCTACTCTCCTGTGTTTCCTATAGGGCCAGAACAGTGAGCTTGCTCAGAACAAAAGAACTGTGCTTTCTACACACACGGGCCATATCTAGTTCAACTATGCTTAGGAAACTGACAAGAACAGTAGCTTCTCTTCAGTCCAATACACTGTACTTGCTGGGAACAGACGCGAGTGCTATTGGCACTGTGTATGGCAAAAGGAGCACAATAGTGACTCTTCTCAGCAGAAAACAACTCTTGCTCGTAGGACCAGAAACTGCATGGGATTCAACTCCGTTTATAACTGGGAAACAAATGCTAGCTTGCCTTACAAGAAACACACTCTGCTTTTGAGAAAAAAGCACTCTTCTACTCTCCTGTGTTTCCTATAGAGCCAGAACAGTGAGCTTGCTCAGAACAAATGAACTGTGCTTCCTACACACACGGGCCATATCTAGTTCAACTCTGATTGGAAACTGACAAAAACAGTAGCTTCTCTTCAGTCCAATACACTGTACTTGCTGGGAACAGACGCGAGTGCTATTGGCACTGTGTATGGCAATGGGAGCGCAATAGTGACTCTTCTTAGCAGAAAACAACTCTTGCTCGTAGGACCAGAAACTGCATGTCATTCAACTCCTTTTAGGACTGGGAAACAAACGCTAGCTCGGCTTACAAGAAACACACTCTGCTTTTGAGAAAAGAGCACTCTTCTACTCTCCTGTGTTTCCTATAGGGCCAGAACAGTGAGCTTGCTCAGAACAAAAGAACTGTGCTTCCTACACACACGAGCCATATCTAGTTCAACTCTGCTTAGGAAACTGACAAGAACAGTACCTTCTCTTCAGTCCAATACACTGTAGTGGCTGGAAACAGACGCGAGTGCTATTTCCACTGTGTATGGCAAAGGGAGCGCAATAGCGACTTTCCTTACCAGAAAAAAACTCTTGCTTGTAGGACCAGAAACTGCATGTCATTCAACTCCGTTCAGGACTGGGAAACAAACGCTAGCTCGCCTTACAAGAAACACACTCTGCTTTGAGAAAAGAGCACTCTTCTACTCTCCTGTGTTTCCTATAGGGCCAGAACAGTGAGCTTGCTCAGAACAAAAGAACTGTGCTTCCTACACACACGGGCCATATCTACTTCAACTCTGCTTAGGAAACTGACAAGAACAGTAGCTTCTCTTCAGTCCAATACACTGTACTTGCTGGGAACAGACGCGAGTGCAATTTGCACTGTTTATGGCAATGGGAGCGCAATAGTGACTCTTCTTAGCAGAAAACAACTCTTGCTCTTAGGGCCAGAAACTGCATGTCATTCAACTCCGTTTAGGACTGGGAAACAAACGCTAGCTCGTCTTACAAGAAACGCACTCTGCTTTTGAGAAAAGAGCACTCTTCTACTCTCCTGTGTTTCCTATAGGGCCAGAACAGTGAACTTGCTCAGAACAAAAGAACTGTGCTTCCTACACACAGTTGCCATTTCTAGTTCAACTCTGCTTAGGAAACTGACAAGAACAGTAGCTTCTCTTCAGTCCAATACACTGTAGTTGCTGGGAACAGACCTGAGTGCTATTTGCACTGTGTATGGCAATGGGAGCACAATAGTGACTTTCCTTACCAGAAAACAACTCTTGCTCGTAGGACCAGAAACTGCATGGGATTCAACTCCGTTTAGGACTGGGAAACAAACGCTAGCTCGCCTTATAAAAAACACACTCTGCTTTTGACAAAAGAGCACTCTTCTACTCTCCTGTGTTTCCTATAGGGCCAGAACAGTGAGCTTGCTCAGAACAAAAGAACTGTGCTTCCTAAACACATGGGCCATACCTACTTCAGCTCTGCCTAAGAAACTGATCAGAACAGTAGCTTCTCTTCAGTCCAATACACTGTAGTTGCTGGGAACAGACCTGAGTGCTATTTCCACTGTGTATGGCAAAGGGAGCACAATAGTGACTTTCCTTACCAGAAAACAACTCTTGCTCGTAGGAACAGAAACTGCATGGGATTCAACTCCGTTTAGGACTCGAAACAAACGCTAGCTCTCCTTACAAGAAACACACTCTGCTTCTGGGAAAAGAGCACTCTTCTACTCTCCTGTGTTTCCTATAGGGCCAGAACAGTGAGCTTGCTCAGAAAAAAATGAACTGTGCTTCCTACACACACGGGCCATATCTAGTTCAACTCTGGTTAGGAAACTGACAAGAACAGTAGCTTCTCTTCAGTCCAATACACTGTACTTGCTGGGAACCGACGCGAGTGCTATTTGCACTGTGTATTGCAATGGGAGTGCAATAGTGACTCTTCTTAACAGAAAACAACTCTTGCTCATAGGACCAGAAACTGCATGTCATTCAACTCCGTATAGGACTGGGAAACAAACGCTAGCTCGCCTTACAAGAAACACACTCTGCTTTTGAGAAAAGAGCACTCTTCTACTCTCCTGTGTTTCCTATAGGGCCAGAACAGTGAGCTTGCTCAGAACAAAAGAACTGTGCTTCCTACACACACGGGCCATATCTAGTTCAACTCTGCTTAGGAAACTGACAAGAACAGTAGCTATTCTTCAGTCTAATACACTGTACTTGCTGGGAACCAACGCGAGTGCTATTGGCACTGTGAATGGCAATGGGAGGACAATAGTGACTCTTCTTAGCAGAAAACTACTCTTGCTCGTAGGACCAGAAACTGCATGTCATTCAACTCCGTTTAGGACTGGGAAACAAACGCTAGCTCTCCTTACAAGAAACGCACTCTGCTTTTGAGAAAAGAGCACTTTTCTACTCTCCTGTGTTTCCTATAGGGCCAGAACAGTGAGCTTGCTCAGAACAAAAGAATTGTGCTTTCTACACACAGGGGCCATACCTACTTCACCTCTGCATAAGAAACTGATCAGAACAGTAGCTTCTCTTCAGTCCAATACACTGTAGTTGCTGGGAACAGACCTGAGTGCTATTTCTACTGTGTATGGCAAAGCGAGCACAATAGTGACTTACCTTACCAGAAAACAACTCTTGCTCATAGGACCAGAAACTGCATGGGATTCAACTCCGTTTAGGACTGGGAAACAAACGCTAGCTCTCCTTACAAGAAACACACTCTGCTTTTGAGAAAAGAGCACTTTTCTACTCTCCTGTGCTTCCTATAGGGCCAGAACAGTTAGCTTGCTCAGAACAAAGGAACTGTGCGTTCTACACACGGGCCATACCTACTTCAGCTCTGCATAAGAAACTGATCAGAACAGTAGCTTCTCTTCAGTCCAATACACTGTAGTTTCTGGGAACACACCTGAGTGCCATTTCCACTGTGTATGGCAAAGGGAGCGCAATAGTGACTTTCCTTATCAGAAAAAAACTCTTGCTTGTAGGACCAGAAACTGCATGTCATTCAACTCCGTTCAGGACTGGGAAACAAAAGCTCGCTCGCCTTACAAGAAACACACTCTGCTTTGAGAAAAGAGCACTCTTCTACTCTCCTGTGTTTCCTAGAGGGCCAGAACAGTGAGCTTGCTCAGAACAAAAGAACTGTGCTTCCTACACACACGGGCCATATCTAGTTCAACTCTGATTAGGAAACTGACAAGAACAGTAGCTTCTCTTCAGTCCAATACACTGTACTTGCTGGGAACAGACGCGAGTGCTATTTGCACTGTTTATGGCAATGGGAACACAATAGTGACTCTTCTTAGCAGAAAACAACTCTTGCTCGTAGGACCAGAAACTGCATGTCATTCAACTCAGTTTAGGACTGGGAAACAAACGCTAGCTCGTCTTACAAGAAACGCACTCTGCTTTTGAGAAAAGAGCACTCTTCTACTCTCCTGTGTTTCCTATAGGGCCAGAAAAGTGAACTTGCTCAGAACAAAAGAACTGTGCTTCCTACACACAGGGGCCATATCTAGTTCAACTCTGCTTAGGAAACTGACAAGAACAGTAGCTTCTCTTCAGTCCAATACACTGTTCTTGCTGGGAACAGACACGAGTGCTATTGGCACTGAGTATGGCAATGGGAGCGCAATAGTGACTCTTCTTAGCAGAAAACATCTCTTGCTCGTAGGACCAGAAACTGCATGGGATTCAACTCCGTTTACGACTGGGAAACAAACGCTAGCTCGCCTTACAAGAAACCCACTCTGCTTTTGAGAAAAGAGCACTCTTCTACTCTCCTGTGTTTCCTATAGGGCCAGAACAGTGAGCTTGCTCAGAACAAAAGAACTGTGCTTCCTACACACTCGGGCCATATCTAGTTCAACTCTGCTTAGGAAACTGACAAGAACAGTAGCTTCTCTTCAGTCCAATACACTGTAGTTGCTGGGAACCGACCTGAGTGCTATTTCCACTGTGTATGGCAAAGGGAGCGCAATAGTGACTTTCCTTACCAGAAAACAACACTTGCTCATAGGACCAGAAACTGCATGGGATTCAACTCCATTTAGGACTGGGAAACAAACGCTAGCTCTCCTTATAAAAAACACACTCTGCTTTTGAGAAAAGAGCACACTTCTACTCCCCTGTGTTTCCTATAGGGCCAGAACAGTGAGCTTGCTCAGAACAAAAGAACTGTGCTTTCTACACACACAGGCCATATCTAGTTCAACTATGCTTAGGAAACTGACAAGAACAGTAGCTTCTCTTCAGTCCAATACACTGTACTTGCTGGGAACACACGCGAGTGCTATTGGCACTGTGTATGGCAATGGGAGCGCAATAGTGACTCTTCTTAGCAGAAAACAACTCTTGCTCGTAGGACCAGAACTGCATGGGATTCAACTCCGTTTATAACTGGGAAACAAACCCTAGCTCGCCTTACAAGAAACACACTCTGCTTTTGAGAAAAGAGCACTCTTCTACTCTCCTGTGTTTCCTACAGGGCCAGAACAGTGAGCTTGCTCAGAACAAAAGAACTGTGCTTCCTACACACACGGGGCATATCTAGTTCAACTCTGGTTAGGAAACTGACAAGAACAGTAGCTTCTCTTCAGTCCAATAGACTGTACTTGCTGGGAACACACGCGAGTGCTATTGGCACTCTGTATGGCAATGGGAGCTCAATAGTGACTCTTCTTAGCAGAAAAAAACTCTTTCTCGTAGGACCAGAAACTGCATGGGATTCTACTCCCTTTAGGACTGGGAAACAAACCCTAGCTTGCCTTACAAGAAACACACTCTGCTTTTGAGAAAAGAGCACTCTTCTACTCTCCTGTGATTCCTATAGGGCCAGAACAGTGAGCTTGCTCAGAAAAAAATGAACTGTGCTTCCTACACACACGGGCCATATCTAGTTTGACTCTGATTAGGAAACTGACAAGAACAGTAGCTTCTCTTCAGTCCAATACACTGTACTTGCTGGGAACCAACGCGAGTGCTATTTGCACTGTGTATGGCAATGGGAGCACAATAGTGACTCTTCTTAGGAGAAAACAACTCTTGCACGTAGGACCAGAAACTGCATGTCATTCAACTCCGTTTAGGACTGGGAAACAAACGCTAGCTCTCCTTACAAGAAACGCTTTCTGCTTTTGAGAAAAGAGCACTCTTCTACTCTCCTGTGTTTCCTATAGGGCCAGAACAGTGAGCTTGCTCAGAACAAAAGAACTGTGCTTCCTACACACACGGGCCATACCTACTTCAGCTCTGCCTAAGAAACTGATCAGAACAGTAGCTTCTCTTCAGTCCAATACACTGTAGTTGCTGGGAACAGACGCGAGTGCTATTTCCACTGTGTATGGCAAATGGAGCACAATAGTGACTTTCCTTACCAGAAAACAACTCTTGCTCGTAGGAACAGAAACTGCATGGGATTCAACTCCGTTTAGGACTCGAAACAAACGCTAGCTCTCCTTACAAGAAACACACTCTGCTTTTGAGAAAAGAGCACTCTTCTACTCTCCTGTGTTTCCTATAGGGCCAGAACAGTGAGCTTGCTCAGAACAAAAGAACTGTGCTTCCTACACACCGGCCATATCTAGTTCAACTCTGCTTAGGAAACTGACCAGAACAGTAGATTCTCTTCAGTCCAATACACTGTAGTTGCTGGGAACAGACCTGAGTGCTATTTCCACTGTGTATGGCAAAGGGAGCACAATAGTGACTTTCCTTACCAGAAAACAACTCTTTCTCGTAGGACCAGAAACTGCATGGGATTCAACTCCATTTAGGACTGGGAAACAAACGCTAGCTCTCCTTATAAAAAACACACTCTGCTTTTGACAAAAGAGCACTCTTCTACTCTCCTGTATTTCCTAAAGAGCCAGAACAGTGAGCTTGCTCAGAACAAAAGAACTGTGCTTCCTACACACACGGGCCATACCTACTTCAGCTCTGCCTAAGAAACTGATCAGAACAGTAGCTTCTCTTCAGTCCAATACACTGTACTTGCTGGGAACCGACGCGAGTGCTATTTGCACTCTGTATTGCAATGGGAGTGCAATAGTGACTCTTCTTAACAGAAAACAACTCTTGCTCATAGGACCAGAAACTGCATGTCATTCAACTCCGTATAGGACTGGGAAACAAACGCTAGCTCGCCTTACAAGAAACACACTCTGCTTTTGAGAAAAGAGCACTCTTCTACTCTCCTGTGTTTCCTATAGGGCCAGAACAGTGAGCTTGCTCAGAACAAAAGAACTGTGCTTCCTACACACACGGGCCATATCTAGTTCAACTCTGCTTAGGAAACTGACAAGAACAGTAGCTATTCTTCAGTCTAATACACTGTACTTGCTGGGAACCAACGCGAGTGCTATTGGCACTGTGAATGGCAATGGGAGGACAATAGTGACTCTTCTTAGCAGAAAACTACTCTTGCTCGTAGGACCAGAAACTGCATGTCATTCAACTCCGTTTAGGACTGGGAAACAAACGCTAGCTCTCCTTACAAGAAACGCACTCTGCTTTTGAGAAAAGAGCACTTTTCTACTCTCCTGTGTTTCCTATAGGGCCAGAACAGTGAGCTTGCTCAGAACAAAAGAATTGTGCTTTCTACACACAGGGGCCATACCTACTTCACCTCTGCATAAGAAACTGATCAGAACAGTAGCTTCTCTTCAGTCCAATACACTGTAGTTGCTGGGAACAGACCTGAGTGCTATTTCTACTGTGTATGGCAAAGCGAGCACAATAGTGACTTACCTTACCAGAAAACAACTCTTGCTCATAGGACCAGAAACTGCATGGGATTCAACTCCGTTTAGGACTGGGAAACAAACGCTAGCTCTCCTTATAAGAAACACACTCTGCTTTTGAGAAAAGAGCACTTTTCTACTCTCCTGTGCTTCCTATAGGGCCAGAACAGTTAGCTTGCTCAGAACAAAGGAACTGTGCGTTCTACACAGGGGCCATACCTACTTCAGCTCTGCATAAGAAACTGATCAGAACAGTAGCTTCTCTTCAGTCCAATACACTGTAGTTTCTGGGAACACACCTGAGTGCTATTTCCACTGTGTATGGCAAAGGGAGCGCAATAGTGACTTTCCTTATCAGAAAAAAACTCTTGCTTGTAGGACCAGAAACTGCATGTCATTCAACTCCGTTCAGGACTGGGAAACAAAAGCTCGCTCGCCTTACAAGAAACACACTCTGCTTTGAGAAAAGAGCACTCTTCTACTCTCCTGTGTTTCCTAGAGGGCCAGAACAGTGAGCTTGCTCAGAACAAAAGAACTGTGCTTCCTACACACACGGGCCATATCTAGTTCAACTCTGATTAGGAAACTGACAAGAACAGTAGCTTCTCTTCAGTCCAATACACTGTACTTGCTGGGAACAGACGCGAGTGCTATTTGCACTGTTTATGGCAATGGGAACACAATAGTGACTCTTCTTAGCAGAAAACAACTCTTGCTCGTAGGACCAGAAACTGCATGTCATTCAACTCAGTTTAGGACTGGGAAACAAACGCTAGCTCGTCTTACAAGAAACGCACTCTGCTTTTGAGAAAAGAGCACTCTTCTACTCTCCTGTGTTTCCTATAGGGCCAGAAAAGTGAACTTGCTCAGAACAAAAGAACTGTGCTTCCTACACACAGGGGCCATATCTAGTTCAACTCTGCTTGGAAACTGACAAGAACAGTAGCTTCTCTTCAGTCCAATACACTGTTCTTGCTGGGAACAGACACGAGTGCTATTGGCACTGAGTATGGCAATGGGAGCGCAATAGTGACTCTTCTTAGCAGAAAACATCTCTTGCTCGTAGGACCAGAAACTGCATGGGATTCAACTCCGTTTACGACTGGGAAACAAACGCTAGCTCGCCTTACAAGAAACCCACTCTGCTTTTGAGAAAAGAGCACTCTTCTACTCTCCTGTGTTTCCTATAGGGCCAGAACAGTGAGCTTGCTCAGAACAAAAGAACTGTGCTTCCTACACACTCGGGCCATATCTAGTTCAACTCTGCTTAGGAAACTGACAAGAACAGTAGCTTCTCTTCAGTCCAATACACTGTAGTTGCTGGGAACCGACCTGAGTGCTATTTCCACTGTGTATGGCAAAGGGAGCGCAATAGTGACTTTCCTTACCAGAAAACAACACTTGCTCATAGGACCAGAAACTGCATGGGATTCAACTCCATTTAGGACTGGGAAACAAACGCTAGCTCTCCTTATAAAAAACACACTCTGCTTTTGAGAAAAGAGCACACTTCTACTCCCCTGTGTTTCCTATAGGGCCAGAACAGTGAGCTTGCTCAGAACAAAAGAACTGTGCTTTCTACACACACAGGCCATATCTAGTTCAACTATGCTTAGGAAACTGACAAGAACAGTAGCTTCTCTTCAGTCCAATACACTGTACTTGCTGGGAACACACGCGAGTGCTATTGGCACTGTGTATGGCAATGGGAGCGCAATAGTGACTCTTCTTAGCAGAAAACAACTCTTGCTCGTAGGACCAGAACTGCATGGGATTCAACTCCGTTTATAACTGGGAAACAAACCCTAGCTCGCCTTACAAGAAACACACTCTGCTTTTGAGAAAAGAGCACTCTTCTACTCTCCTGTGTTTCCTACAGGGCCAGAACAGTGAGCTTGCTCAGAACAAAAGAACTGTGCTTCCTACACACACGGGGCATATCTAGTTCAACTCTGGTTAGGAAACTGACAAGAACAGTAGCTTCTCTTCAGTCCAATAGACTGTACTTGCTGGGAACACACGCGAGTGCTATTGGCACTGTGTATGGCAATGGGAGCTCAATAGTGACTCTTCTTAGCAGAAAAAAACTCTTTCTCGTAGGACCATAAACTGCATGGGATTCTACTCCCTTTAGGACTGGGAAACAAACCCTAGCTTGCCTTACAAGAAACACACTCTGCTTTTGAGAAAAGAGCACTCTTCTACTCTCCTGTGATTCCTATAGGGCCAGAACAGTGAGCTTGCTCACAAAAAAATGAACTGTGCTTCCTACACACACGGGCCATATCTAGTTTGACTCTGATTAGGAAACTGACAAGAACAGTAGCTTCTCTTCAGTCCAATACACTGTACTTGCTGGGAACCAACGCGAGTGCTATTTGCACTGTGTATGGCAATGGGAGCACAATAGTGACTCTTCTTAGGAGAAAACAACTCTTGCACGTAGGACCAGAAACTGCATGTCATTCAACTCCGTTTAGGACTGGGAAACAAACGCTAGCTCTCCTTACAAGAAACGCTTTCTGCTTTTGAGAAAAGAGCACTCTTCTACTCTCCTGTGTTTCCTATAGGGCCAGAACAGTGAGCTTGCTCAGAACAAAAGAACTGTGCTTCCTACACACACGGGCCATACCTACTTCAGCTCTGCCTAAGAAACTGATCAGAACAGTAGCTTCTCTTCAGTCCAATACACTGTAGTTGCTGGGAACAGACGCGAGTGCTATTTCCACTGTGTATGGCAAAGGGAGCACAATAGTGACTTTCCTTACCAGAAAACAACTCTTGCTCGTAGGAACAGAAACTGCATGGGATTCAACTCCGTTTAGGACTCGAAACAAACGCTAGCTCTCCTTACAAGAAACACACTCTGCTTTTGAGAAAAGAGCACTCTTCTACTCTCCTGTGTTTCCTATAGGGCCAGAACAGTGAGCTTGCTCAGAACAAAAGAACTGTGCTTCCTACACACACGGGCCATATCTAGTTCAACTCTGCTTAGGAAACTGACCAGAACAGTAGATTCTCTTCAGTCCAATACACTGTACTTGCTGGGAACAGACCTGAGTGCTATTTCCACTGTGTATGGCAAAGGGAGCACAATAGTGACTTTTCTTACCAGAAAACAACTCTTGCTCGTAGGACCAGAAACTGCATGGGATTCAACTCCGTTTAGGACTGGGAAACAAACGCTAGCTCTCCTTATAAAAAACACACTCTGCTTTTGACAAAAGAGCACTCTTCTACTCTCCTGTATTTCCTAAAGAGCCAGAACAGTGAGCTTGCTCAGAACAAAAGAACTGTGCTTCCTACACACATGGGCCATACCTACTTCAGCTCTGCCTAAGAAACTGATCAGAACAGTAGCTTCTCTTCAGTCCAATACACTGTAGTTGCTGGGAACAGACCTGAGTGCTCTTTCCACTGTGTATGGCAAAGGGAGCACAATAGTGACTTTCCTTAACAGAAAACAACTCTTGCTCGTAGGAACAGAAACTGCATGGGATTCAACTCCGTTTAGGACTTAAACAAACGCTAGCTCTCCTTACAAGAAACACACTCTGCTTTTGAGAAAAGAGCACTCTTCTACTCTCCTGTGTTTCCCATAGGGCCAGAACAGTGAGCTTGCTCAGAAAAAAATGAACTGTGCTTCCTACACACACGGGCCATATCTAGTTCAACTCTGGTTAGGAAACTGACAAGAACAGTAGCTTCTCTTCAGTCCAATACACTGTACTTGCTGGGAACCGATGCGAGTGCTATTTGCACTGTGTATTGCAATGGGAGTGCAATAGTGACTCTTCTTAACAGAAAACAACTCTTGCTCGTAGGACCAGAAACTGCATGTCATTCAACTCCGTATAGGACTGGGAAACAAACGCTAGCTCGCCTTACAAGAAACACACTCTGCTTTTGAGAAAAGAGCACTCTTCTACTCTCCTGTGTTTCCTATAGGGCCAGAACAGTGAGCTTGCTCAGAACAAAAGAACTGTGCTTCCTACACACACGGGCCATATCTAGTTCAACTCTGCTTAGGAAACTGACAAGAACAGTAGCTATTCTTCAGTCTAATACACTGTACTTGCTGGGAACCAACGCGAGTGCTATTGGCACTGTGAATGGCAATGGGAGGACAATAGTGACTCTTCTTAGCAGAAAACTACTCTTGCTCGTAGGACCAGAAACTGCATGTCATTCAACTCCGTTTAGGACTGGGAAACAAACGCTAGCTCTCCTTACAAGAAACGCACTCTGCTTTTGAGAAAAGAGCACTTTTCTACTCTCCTGTGTTTCCTATAGGGCCAGAACAGTGAGCTTGCTCAGAACAAAAGAATTGTGCTTTCTACACACAGGGGCCATACCTACTTCACCTCTGCATAAGAAACTGATCAGAACAGTAGCTTCTCTTCAGTCCAATACACTGTAGTTGCTGGGAACAGACCTGAGTGCTATTTCTACTGTGTATGGCAAAGCGAGCACAATAGTGACTTACCTTACCAGAAAACAACTCTTGCTCATAGGACCAGAAACTGCATGGGATTCAACTCCGTTTAGGACTGGGAAACAAACGCTAGCTCTCCTTACAAGAAACACACTCTGCTTTTGAGAAAAGAGCACTTTTCTACTCTCCTGTGCTTCCTATAGGGCCAGAACAGTTAGCTTGCTCAGAACAAAGGAACTGTGCGTTCTACACACGGGCCATACCTACTTCAGCTCTGCATAAGAAACTGATCAGAACAGTAGCTTCTCTTCAGTCCAATACACTGTAGTTTCTGGGAACACACCTGAGTGCTATTTCCACTGTGTATGGCAAAGGGAGCGCAATAGTGACTTTCCTTATCAGAAAAAAACTCTTGCTTGTAGGACCAGAAACTGCATGTCATTCAACTCCGTTCAGGACTGGGAAACAAAAGCTCGCTCGCCTTACAAGAAACACACTCTGCTTTGAGAAAAGAGCACTCTTCTACTCTCCTGTGTTTCCTAGAGGGCCAGAACAGTGAGCTTGCTCAGAACAAAAGAACTGTGCTTCCTACACACACGGGCCATATCTAGTTCAACTCTGATTAGGAAACTGACAAGAACAGTAGCTTCTCTTCAGTCCAATACACTGTACTTGCTGGGAACAGACGCGAGTGCTATTTGCACTGTTTATGGCAATGGGAACACAATAGTGACTCTTCTTAGCAGAAAACAACTCTTGCTCGTAGGACCAGAAACTGCATGTCATTCAACTCAGTTTAGGACTGGGAAACAAACGCTAGCTCGTCTTACAAGAAACGCACTCTGCTTTTGAGAAAAGAGCACTCTTCTACTCTCCTGTGTTTCCTATAGGGCCAGAAAAGTGAACTTGCTCAGAACAAAAGAACTGTGCTTCCTACACACAGGGGCCATATCTAGTTCAACTCTGCTTAGGAAACTGACAAGAACAGTAGCTTCTCTTCAGTCCAATACACTGTTCTTGCTGGGAACAGACACGAGTGCTATTGGCACTGAGTATGGCAATGGGAGCGCAATAGTGACTCTTCTTAGCAGAAAACATCTCTTGCTCGTAGGACCAGAAACTGCATGGGATTCAACTCCGTTTACGACTGGGAAACAAACGCTAGCTCGCCTTACAAGAAACCCACTCTGCTTTTGAGAAAAGAGCACTCTTCTACTCTCCTGTGTTTCCTATAGGGCCAGAACAGTGAGCTTGCTCAGAACAAAAGAACTGTGCTTCCTACACACTCGGGCCATATCTAGTTCAACTCTGCTTAGGAAACTGACAAGAACAGTAGCTTCTCTTCAGTCCAATACACTGTAGTTGCTGGGAACCGACCTGAGTGCTATTTCCACTGTGTATGGCAAAGGGAGCGCAATAGTGACTTTCCTTACCAGAAAACAACACTTGCTCATAGGACCAGAAACTGCATGGGATTCAACTCCATTTAGGACTGGGAAACAAACGCTAGCTCTCCTTATAAAAAACACACTCTGCTTTTGAGAAAAGAGCACACTTCTACTCCCCTGTGTTTCCTAAAGGGCCAGAACAGTGAGCTTGCTCAGAACAAAAGAACTGTGCTTTCTACACACACAGGCCATATCTAGTTCAACTATGCTTAGGAAACTGACAAGAACAGTAGCTTCTCTTCAGTCCAATACACTGTACTTGCTGGGAACACACGCGAGTGCTATTGGCACTGTGTATGGCAATGGGAGCGCAATAGTGACTCTTCTTAGCAGAAAACAACTCTTGCTCGTAGGACCAGAACTGCATGGGATTCAACTCCGTTTATAACTGGGAAACAAACCCTAGCTCGCCTTACAAGAAACACACTCTGCTTTTGAGAAAAGAGCACTCTTCTACTCTCCTGTGTTTCCTACAGGGCCAGAACAGTGAGCTTGCTCAGAACAAAAGAACTGTGCTTCCTACACACACGGGGCATATCTAGTTCAACTCTGGTTAGGAAACTGACAAGAACAGTAGCTTCTCTTCAGTCCAATAGACTGTACTTGCTGGGAACACACGCGAGTGCTATTGGCACTGTGTATGGCAATGGGAGCTCAATAGTGACTCTTCTTAGCAGAAAAAAACTCTTTCTCGTAGGACCAGAAACTGCATGGGATTCTACTCCCTTTAGGACTGGGAAACAAACCCTAGCTTGCCTTACAAGAAACACACTCTGCTTTTGAGAAAAGAGCACTCTTCTACTCTCCTGTGATTCCTATAGGGCCAGAACAGTGAGCTTGCTCACAAAAAAATGAACTGTGCTTCCTACACACACGGGCCATATCTAGTTTGACTCTGATTAGGAAACTGACAAGAACAGTAGCTTCTCTTCAGTCCAATACACTGTACTTGCTGGGAACCAACGCGAGTGCTATTTGCACTGTGTATGGCAATGGGAGCACAATAGTGACTCTTCTTAGGAGAAAACGACTCTTGCACGTAGGACCAGAAACTGCATGTCATTCAACTCCGTTTAGGACTGGGAAACAAACGCTAGCTCTCCTTACAAGAAACGCTTTCTGCTTTTGAGAAAAGAGCACTCTTCTACTCTCCTGTGTTTCCTATAGGGCCAGAACAGTGAGCTTGCTCAGAACAAAAGAACTGTGCTTCCTACACACACGGGCCATACCTACTTCAGCTCTGCCTAAGAAACTGATCAGAACAGTAGCTTCTCTTCAGTCCAATACACTGTAGTTGCTGGGAACAGACGCGAGTGCTATTTCCACTGTGTATGGCAAAGGGAGCACAATAGTGACTTTCCTTACCAGAAAACAACTCTTGCTCGTAGGAACAGAAACTGCATGGGATTCAACTCCGTTTAGGACCGAAACAAACGCTAGCTCTCCTTACAAGAAAGACACTCTGCTTTTGAGAAAAGAGCACTCTTCTACTCTCCTGTGTTTCCTATAGGGCCAGAACAGTGAGCTTGCTCAGAACAAAAGAACTGTGCTTCCTACACACACGGGCCATATCTTGTTCAACTCTGCTTAGGAAACTGACCAGAACAGTAGATTCTCTTCAGTCCAATACACTGTACTTGCTGGGAACAGACCTGAGTGCTATTTCCACTGTGTATGGCAAAGGGAGCACAATAGTGACTTTCCTTACCAGAAAACAACTCTTGCTCGTAGGACCAGAAACTGCATGGGATTCAACTCCGTTTAGGACTGGGAAACAAACGCTAGCTCTCCTTATAAAAAACACACTCTGCTTTTGACAAAAGAGCACTCTTCTACTCTCCTGTATTTCCTAAAGAGCCAGAACAGTGAGCTTGCTCAGAACAAAAGAACTGTGCTTCCTACACACATGGGCCATACCTACTTCAGCTCTGCCTAAGAAACTGATCAGAACAATAGCTTCTCTTCAGTCCAATACACTGTAGTTGCTGGGAACAGACCTGAGTGCTCTTTCCACTGTGTATGGCAAAGGGAGCACAATAGTGACTTTCCTTAACAGAAAACAACTCTTGCTCGTAGGAACAGAAACTGCATGGGATTCAACTCCGTTTAGGACTTAAACAAACGCTAGCTCTCCTTACAAGAAACACACTCTGCTTTTGAGAAAAGAGCACTCTTCTACTCTCCTGTGTTTCCCATAGGGCCAGAACAGTGAGCTTGCTCAGAAAAAAATGAACTGTGCTTCCTACACACACGGGCCATATCTAGTTCAACTCTGGTTAGGAAACTGACAAGAACAGTAGCTTCTCTTCAGTCCAATACACTGTACTTGCTGGGAACCGATGCGAGTGCTATTTGCACTGTGTATTGCAATGGGAGTGCAATAGTGACTCTTCTTAACAGAAAACAACTCTTGCTCGTAGGACCAGAAACTGCATGTCATTCAACTCCGTATAGGACTGGGAAACAAACGCTAGCTCTCCTTACAAGAAACACACTCTGCTTTTGAGAAAAGAGCACTTTTCTACTCTCCTGTGTTTCCTATAGGGCCAGAACAGTGAGCTTGCTCAGAACAAAAGAATTGTGCTTTCTACACACAGGGGCCATACCTACTTCACCTCTGCATAAGAAACTGATCAGAACAGTAGCTTCTCTTCAGTCCAATACACTGTAGTTGCTGGGAACAGACCTGAGTGCTATTTTCACTGTGTATGGCAAAGCGAGCACAATAGTGACTTTCCTTACCAGAAAACAACTCTTGCTCATAGGACCAGAAACTGCATGGGATTCAACTCCGTTTAGGACTGGGAAACAAACGCTAGCTCTCCTTATAAGAAACACACTCTGCTTTTGAGAAAAGAGCACTTTTCTACTCTCCTGTGTTTCCTATAGGGCCAGAACAGTGAGCTTGCTCAGAACAAAAGAACTGTGCGTCCTACACACACGGGCCATACCTACTTCAGCTCTGCATAAGAAACTGATCAGAACAGTAGCTTCTCTTCAGTCCAATACACTGTAGTTTCTGGGAACCCACCTGAGTGCTATTTCCACTGTGTATGGCAAAGGGAGCGCAATAGTGACTTTCCTTACCAGAAAACAACTCTTGCTCCTAGGACCAGAAACTGCATGGGATTCAACTCTGTTTAGGACTGGGAAACAAACGCTAGCTCTCCTTATAAAAAACACACTCTGCTTTTGAGAAAAGAGCACTCTTCTACTCTCCTGTGTTTCCTATAGGGCCAGAACAGTGAGCTTGCTCAGAACAAAAGAACTGTGCTTTCTACACACACGGGCCATATCTAGTTCAACTATGCTTAGGAAACTGACAAGAACAGTAGCTTCTCTTCAGTCCAATACACTGTACTTGCTGGGAACAGACGCTAGTGCTATTGGCACTGTGTATGGCAATAGGAGCACAATAGTGACTCTTCTCTGCAGAAAACATTTCTTGCTCATAGGACCAGAAACTGCATGGAATTCAACTCCGTTTATAACTGGGAAACAAACGCTAGCTTGCCTTACAAGAAACACACTCTGCTTTTGAGAAAAGAGCACTCTTCTACTCTCCTGTGTTTCTTATAGGGCCAGAACAGTGAGCTTGCTCAGAACAAATGAACTGTGCTTCCTACACACACGGGCCATATCTAGTTCAACTCTGATTGGAAACTGACAAAAACAGTAGCTTCTCTTCAGTCCAATACACTGTACTTGCTGGGAACAGACGCGAGTGCTATTGGCACTGTGTATGGCAATGGGAGCGCAATAGTGACTCTTCTTAGCAGAAAACAACTCTTGCTCGTAGGACCAGAAACTGCATGTCATTCACCTCCTTTTAGGACTGGGAAACAAACGCTAGCTCGGCTTACAAGAAACACACTCTGCTTTTGAGAAAAGAGCACTCTTCTACTCTCCTGTGTTTCCTATAGGGCCAGAACAGTGAGCTTGCTCAGAACAAAAGAACTGTGCTTCCTACACACACGGGCCATATCTAGTTCAACTCTGCTTAGGAAACTGACAAGAACAGTATCTTCTCTTCAGTCTAATACACTGTACTTGCTGGGAACCAACGCGAGTGCTATTGGCACTGTGAATGGCAATGGGAGGACAATAGTGACTCTTCTTAGCAGAAAACAACTCTTGTTGTAGGACCAGACACTGCATGTCATTCAACTCCGTTTAGGACTGGGAAACAAACGCTAGCTCTCCTTACAAGAAACGCACTCTGCTTTTGAGAAAAGAGCACTTTTCTACTCTCCTGTGTTTCCTATAGGGCCAGAACAGTGAGCTTGCTCAGAACAAAAGAATTGTGCTTTCTACACACAGGGGCCATACCTACTTCACCTCTGCATAAGAAACTGATCAGAACAGTAGCTTCTCTTCAGTCCAATACACTGTAGTTGCTGGGAACAGACCTGAGTGCTATTTCCACTGTGTATGGCAAAGCGAGCACAATAGTGACTTTCCTTACCAGAAAACAACTCTTGCTCATAGGACCAGAAACTGCATGGGATTTAACTCCGTTTAGGACTGGGAAACAAACGCTAGCTCTCCTTATAAGAAACACACTCTGCTTTTGAGAAAAGAGCACTTTTCTACACTCCTGTGTTTCCTATAGGGCCAGAACAGTGAGCTTGCTCAGAACAAAAGAACTGTGCGTTCTACACACACGGGCCATACCTACTTCAGCTCTGCATAAGAAACTGATCAGAACAGTAGCTTCTCTTCAGTCCAATACACTGTAGTTTCTGGGAACACACCTGAGTGCTATTTCCACTGTGTATGGCAAAGGGAGCGCAATAGTGACTTTCCTTACCAGAAAACAACTCCTGCTCCTAGGACCAGAAACTGCATGGGATTCAACTCCGTTTAGGACTGGGAAACAAACGCTAGCTCTCCTTATAAAAAACACACTCTGCTTTTGAGAAAAGAGCACTCTTCTACTCTCCTGTGTTTCCTATAGGGCCAGAACAGTGAGCTTGCTCAGAACAAAAGAACTGTGCTTCCTACACACACGGGCCATATCTAGTTCAACTATGCTTAGGAAACTGACAAGAACAGTAGCTTCTCTTCAGTCCAATACACTGTACTTGCTGGGAACAGACGCGAGTGCTATTGGCACTGTGTATGGCAATAGGAGCACAATAGTGACTCTTCTCAGCAGAAAACAACTCTTGCTCGTAGGACCAGAAACTGCATGGGATTCAACTCCGTTTATAACTGGGAAATAAATGCTAGCTTGCCTTACAAGAAACACACTCTGCTTTTGAGAAAAAAGCACTCTTCTACTCTCCTGTGTTTCCTATAGGGTCAGAACAGTGAGCTTGCTCAGAACAAATGAACTGTGCTTCCTACACACACGGGCCATATCTAGTTCAACTCTGATTGGAAACTGACAAAAACAGTAGCTTCTCTTCAGTCCAATACACTGTACTTGCTGGGAACAGTCGCGAGTGCTATTGGCACTGTGTATGGCAATGGGAGCGCAATAGTGACTCTTCTTAGCAGAAAACAACTCTTGCTCGTAGGACCAGAAACTGCATGTCATTCAACTCCTTTTAGGACTGGGAAACAAACGCTAGCTCGGCTTACAAGAAACAAACTCTGCTTTTGAGAAAAGAGCACTCTTCTACTCTCCTGTGTTTCTATAGGGCCAGAACAGTGAGCTTGCTCAGAACAAAAGAACTGTGCTTCCTACACACACGAGCCATATCTAGTTCAACTCTGCTTAGGAAACTGACAAGAACAGAACCTTCTCTTCAGTCCAATACACTGTAGTGGCTGGAAACAGACGCGAGTGCTATTTCCACTGTGTATGGCAAAGGGAGCGCAATAGCGACTTTCCTTACCAGAAAAAAACTCTTGCTTGTAGGACCAGAAACTGCATGTCATTCAACTCCGTTCAGGACTGGGAAACAAACGCTAGCTCGCCTTACAAGAAACACACTCTGCTTTGAGAAAAGAGCACTCTTCTACTCTCCTGTGTTTCCTATAGGGCCAGAACAGTGAGCTTGCTCAGAACAAAAGAACTGTGCTTCCTACACACACGGGCCATATCTAGTTCAACTCTGCTTAGGAAACTGACAAGAACAGTAGCTTCTCTTCAGTACAATACACTGTACTTGCTGGGAACAGACGCGAGTGCTATTTGCACTGTTTATGGCAATGGGAGCGCAATAGTGACTCTTCTTAGCAGAAAACAACTCTTGCTCTTAGGGCCAGAAACTGCATGTCATTCAACTCCGTTTAGGACTGGGAAACAAACGCTAGCTCGCCTTACAAGAAACACACTCTGCTTTTGAGAAAAGAGCACTCTTCTACTCTCCTGTGTTTCCTATAGGGCCAGAACAGTGAACTTGCTCAGAACAAAAGAACTGTGCTTCCTACACACAGGGGCCATTTCTAGTTCAACTCTGCTTAGGAAACTGACAAGAACAGTAGCTTCTCTTCAGTCCAATACACTGTAGTTGCTGGGAACAGACCTGAGTGCTATTTGCACTGTGTATGGCAATGGGAGCACAATAGTGACTTTCCTTACCAGAAAACAACTCTTGCTCGTAGGACCAGAAACTGCATGGGATTCAACTCCGTTTAGGACTGGGAAACAAACGCTAGCTCTCCTTATAAAAAACACACTCTGCTTTTGACAAAAGAGCACTCTTCTACTCTCCTGTGTTTCCTATAGGGCCAGAACAGTGAGCTTGCTCAGAACAAAAGAACTGTGCTTCCTAAACACATGGGCCATACCTACTTCAGCTCTGCCTAAGAAACTGATCAGAACAGTAGCTTCTCTTCAGTCCAATACACTGTAGTTGCTGGGAAAAGACCTGAGTTCTATTTCCACTGTGTATGCCAAAGGGAGCACAATAGTGACTTTCCTTACCAGAAAACAACTCTTGCTCATAGGAACAGAAACTGCATGGGATTCAACTCCGTTTAGGACTCGAAACAAACGCTAGCTCTCCTTACAAGAAACACACTCTGCTTCTGGGAAAAGAGCACTCTTCTACTCTCCTGTGTTTCCTATAGGGCCAGAACAGTGAGCTTGCTCAGAAAAAAATGAACTGTGCTTCCTACACACACGGGCTATATCTAGTTCAACTCTGGTTAGGAAACTGACAAGAACAGTAGCTTCTCTTCAGTCCAATACACTGTACTTGCTGGGAACCGACGCGAGTGCTATTTGCACTGTGTATTGCAATGGGAGTGCAATAGTGACTCTTCTTAGCAGAAAACAACTCTTGCTCGTAGGACCAGAAACTGCATGTCATTCAACTCCGTTTAGGACTGGGAAACAAACGCTAGCCCTCCTTACAAGAAACGCACTCTGCTTTTGAGAAAAGAGCACTTTTCTACTCTCCTGTGTTTCCTATAGGGCCAGAACAGTGAGCTTGCTCAGAACAAAAGAACTGTGCTTTCTACACACACGGGCCATATCTAGTTCAACTATGCTTAGGAAACTGACAAGAACAGTAGCTTCTCTTCAGTCCAATACACTGTACTTGCTGGGAACAGACGCTAGTGCTATTGGCACTGTGTATGGCAATAGGAGCACAATAGTGACTCTTCTCTGCAGAAAACATCTCTTGCTCATAGGACCAGAAACTGCATGGAATTCAACTCCGTTTATAACTGGGAAACAAACGCTAGCTTGCCTTACAAGAAACACACTCTGCTTTTGAGAAAAGAGCACTCTTCTACTCTCCTGTGTTTCTTATAGGGCCAGAACAGTGAGCTTGCTCAGAACAAATGAACTGTGCTTCCTACACACACGGGCCATATCTAGTTCAACTCTGATTGGAAACTGACAAAAACAGTAGCTTCTCTTCAGTCCAATACACTGTACTTGCTGGGAACAGACGCGAGTGCTATTGGCACTGTGTATGGCAATGGGAGCGCAATAGTGACTCTTCTTAGCAGAAAACAACTCTTGCTCGTAGGACCAGAAACTGCATGTCATTCACCTCCTTTTAGGACTGGGAAACAAACGCTAGCTCGGCTTACAAGAAACACACTCTGCTTTTGAGAAAAGAGCACTCTTCTACTCTCCTGTGTTTCCTATAGGGCCAGAACAGTGAGCTTGCTCAGAACAAAAGAACTGTGCTTCCTACACACACGGGCCATATCTAGTTCAACTCTGCTTAGGAAACTGACAAGAACAGTATCTTCTCTTCAGTCTAATACACTGTACTTGCTGGGAACCAACGCGAGTGCTATTGGCACTGTGAATGGCAATGGGAGGACAATAGTGACTCTTCTTAGCAGAAAACAACTCTTGTTGTAGGACCAGACACTGCATGTCATTCAACTCCGTTTAGGACTGGGAAACAAACGCTAGCTCTCCTTACAAGAAACGCACTCTGCTTTTGAGAAAAGAGCACTTTTCTATTCTCCTGTGTTTCCTATAGGGCCAGAACAGTGAGCTTGCTCAGAACAAAAGAATTGTGCTTTCTACACACAGGGGCCATACCTACTTCACCTCTGCATAAGAAACTGATCAGAACAGTAGCTTCTCTTCAGTCCAATACACTGTAGTTGCTGGGAACAGACCTGAGTGCTATTTCCACTGTGTATGGCAAAGCGAGCACAATAGTGACTTTCCTTACCAGAAAACAACTCTTGCTCATAGGACCAGAAACTGCATGGGATTTAACTCCGTTTAGGACTGGCAAACAAACGCTAGCTCTCCTTATAAGAAACACACTCTGCTTTTGAGAAAAGAGCACTTTTCTACTCTCCTGTGTTTCCTATAGGGCCAGAACAGTGAGCTTGCTCAGAACAAAAGAACTGTGCGTTCTACACACACGGGCCATACCTACTTCAGCTCTGCATAAGAAACTGATCAGAACAGTAGCTTCTCTTCAGTCCAATACACTGTAGTTTCTGGGAACACACCTGAGTGCTATTTCCACTGTGTATGGCAAAGGGAGCGCAATAGTGACTTTCCTTACCAGAAAACAACTCTTGCTCCTAGGACCAGAAACTGCATGGGATTCAACTCCGTTTAGGACTGGGAAACAAACGCTAGCTCTCCTTATAAAAAACACACTCTGCTTTTGAGAAAAGAGCACTCTTCTACTCTCCTGTGTTTCCTATAGGGCCAGAACAGTGAGCTTGCTCAGAACAAAAGAACTGTGCTTCCTACACACATGGGCCATATCTAGTTCAACTATGCTTAGGAAACTGACAAGAACAGTAGCTTCTCTTCAGTCCAATACCCTGTACTTGCTGGGAACAGACGCGAGTGCTATTGGCACTGTGTATGGCAATAGGAGCACAATAGTGACTCTTCTCACCAAAAACAACTCTTGCTCGTAGGACCAGAAACTGCATGGGATTCAACTCCGTTTATAACTGGGAAATAAATGCTAGCTTGCCTTACAAGAAACACACTCTGCTTTTGAGAAAAAAGCACTCTTCTACTCTCCTGTGTTTCCTATAGGGTCAGAACAGTGAGCTTGCTCAGAACAAATGAACTGTGCTTCCTACACACACGGGCCATATCTAGTTCAACTCTGATTGGAAACTGACAAAAACAGTAGCTTCTCTTCACTCCAATACACTGTACTTGCTGGGAACAGACGCGAGTGCTATTGGCACTGTGTATGGCAATGGGAGCGCAATAGTGACTCTTCTTAGCAGAAAACAACTCTTGCTCGTAGGACCAGAAACTGCATGTCATTCAACTCCTTTTAGGACTGGGAAACAAACGCTAGCTCGGCTTACAAGAAACAAACTCTGCTTTTGAGAAAAGAGCACTCTTCTACTCTCCTGTGTTTCCTATAGGGCCAGAACAGTGAGCTTGCTCAGAACAAAAGAACTGTGCTTCCTACACACACGAGCCATATCTAGTTCAACTCTGCTTAGGAAACTGACAAGAACAGAACCTTCTCTTCAGTCCAATACACTGTAGTGGCTGGAAACAGACGCGAGTGCTATTTCCACTGTGTATGGCAAAGGGAGCGCAATAGCGACTTTCCTTACCAGAAAAAAACTCTTGCTTGTAGGACCAGAAACTGCATGTCATTCAACTCCGTTCAGGACTGGGAAACAAACGCTAGCTCGCCTTACAAGAAACACACTCTGCTTTGAGAAAAGAGCACTCTTCTACTCTCCTGTGTTTCCTATAGGGCCAGAACAGTGAGCTTGCTCAGAACAAAAGAACTGTGCTTCCTACACACACGGGCCATATCTAGTTCAACTCTGCTTAGGAAACTGACAAGAACAGTAGCTTCTCTTCAGTACAATACACTGTACTTGCTGGGAACAGACGCGAGTGCTATTTGCACTGTTTATGGCAATGGGAGCGCAATAGTGACTCTTCTTAGCAGAAAACAACTCTTGCTCTTAGGGCCAGAAACTGCATGTCATTCAACTCCGTTTAGGACTGGGAAACAAACGCTAGCTCGCCTTACAAGAAACACACTCTGCTTTTGAGAAAAGAGCACTCTTCTACTCTCCTGTGTTTCCTATAGGGCCAGAACAGTGAGCTTGCTCAGAACAAAAGAACTGTGCTTCCTAAACACATGGGCCATACCTACTTCAGCTCTGCCTAAGAAACTGATCAGAACAGTAGCTTCTCTTCAGTCCAATACACTGTAGTTGCTGGGAAAAGACCTGAGTTCTATTTCCACTGTGTATGCCAAAGGGAGCACAATAGTGACTTTCCTTACCAGAAAACAACTCTTGCTCATAGGAACAGAAACTGCATGGGATTCAACTCCGTTTAGGACTCGAAACAAACGCTAGCTCTCCTTACAAGAAACACACTCTGCTTCTGGGAAAAGAGCACTCTTCTACTCTCCTGTGTTTCCTATAGGGCCAGAACAGTGAGCTTGCTCAGAAAAAAATGAACTGTGCTTCCTACACACACGGGCCATATCTAGTTCAACTCTGGTTAGGAAACTGACAAGAACAGTAGCTTCTCTTCAGTCCAATACACTGTACTTGCTGGGAACCGACGCGAGTGCTATTTGCACTGTGTATTGCAATGGGAGTGCAATAGTGACTCTTCTTAGCAGAAAACAACTCTTGCTCGTAGGACCAGAAACTGCATGTCATTCAACTCCGTTTAGGACTGGGAAACAAACGCTAGCTCTCCTTACAAGAAACGCACTCTGCTTTTGAGAAAAGAGCACTTTTCTACTCTCCTGTGTTTCCTATAGGGCCAGAACAGTGAGCTTGCTCAGAACAAAAGAACTGTGCTTTCTACACACACGGGCCATATCTAGTTCAACTATGCTTAGGAAACTGACAAGAACAGTAGCTTCTCTTCAGTCCAATACACTGTACTTGCTGGGAACAGACGCTAGTGCTATTGGCACTGTGTATGGCAATAGGAGCACAATAGTGACTCTTCTCTGCAGAAAACATCTCTTGCTCATAGGACCAGAAACTGCATGGAATTCAACTCCGTTTATAACTGGGAAACAAACGCTAGCTTGCCTTACAAGAAACACACTCTGCTTTTGAGAAAAGAGCACTCTTCTACTCTCCTGTGTTTCTTATAGGGCCAGAACAGTGAGCTTGCTCAGAACAAATGAACTGTGCTTCCTACACACACGGGCCATATCTAGTTCAACTCTGATTGGAAACTGACAAAAACAGTAGCTTCTCTTCAGTCCAATACACTGTACTTGCTGGGAACAGACGCGAGTGCTATTGGCACTGTGTATGGCAATGGGAGCGCAATAGTGACTCTTCTTAGCAGAAAACAACTCTTGCTCGTAGGACCAGAAACTGCATGTCATTCACCTCCTTTTAGGACTGGGAAACAAACGCTAGCTCGGCTTACAAGAAACACACTCTGCTTTTGAGAAAAGAGCACTCTTCTACTCTCCTGTGTTTCCTATAGGGCCAGAACAGTGAGCTTGCTCAGAACAAAAGAACTGTGCTTCCTACACACACGGGCCATATCTAGTTCAACTCTGCTTAGGAAACTGACAAGAACAGTATCTTCTCTTCAGTCTAATACACTGTACTTGCTGGGAACCAACGCGAGTGCTATTGGCACTGTGAATGGCAATGGGAGGACAATAGTGACTCTTCTTAGCAGAAAACAACTCTTGTTGTAGGACCAGACACTGCATGTCATTCAACTCCGTTTAGGACTGGGAAACAAACGCTAGCTCTCCTTACAAGAAACGCACTCTGCTTTTGAGAAAAGAGCACTTTTCTATTCTCCTGTGTTTCCTATAGGGCCAGAACAGTGAGCTTGCTCAGAACAAAAGAATTGTGCTTTCTACACACAGGGGCCATACCTACTTCACCTCTGCATAAGAAACTGATCAGAACAGTAGCTTCTCTTCAGTCCAATACACTGTAGTTGCTGGGAACAGACCTGAGTGCTATTTCCACTGTGTATGGCAAAGCGAGCACAATAGTGACTTTCCTTACCAGAAAACAACTCTTGCTCATAGGACCAGAAACTGCATGGGATTTAACTCCGTTTAGGACTGGGAAACAAACGCTAGCTCTCCTTATAAGAAACACACTCTGCTTTTGAGAAAAGAGCACTTTTCTACTCTCCTGTGTTTCCTATAGGGCCAGAACAGTGAGCTTGCTCAGAACAAAAGAACTGTGCGTTCTACACACACGGGCCATACCTACTTCAGCTCTGCATAAGAAACTGATCAGAACAGTAGCTTCTCTTCAGTCCAATACACTGTAGTTTCTGGGAACACACCTGAGTGCTATTTCCACTGTGTATGGCAAAGGGAGCGCAATAGTGACTTTCCTTACCAGAAAACAACTCTTGCTCGTAGGAACAGAAACTGCATGGGATTCAACTCCGTTTAGGACTCGAAACAAACGCTAGCTCTCCTTATAAAAAACACACTCTGCTTTTGAGAAAAGAGCACTCTTCTACTCTCCTGTGTTTCCTATAGGGCCAGAACAGTGAGCTTGCTCAGAACAAAAGAACTGTGCTTCCTACACACACGGGCCATATCTAGTTCAACTATGCTTAGGAAACTGACAAGAACAGTAGCTTCTCTTCAGTCCAATACACTGTACTTGCTGGGAACAGACGCGAGTGTTATTGGCACTGTGTATGGCAATAGGAGCACAATAGTGACTCTTCTCAGCAGAAAACAACTCTTGCTCGTAGGACCAGAAACTGCATGGGATTCAACTCCGTTTATAACTGGGAAATAAATGCTAGCTTGCCTTACAAGAAACACACTCTGCTTTTGAGAAAAAAGCACTCTTCTACTCTCCTGTGTTTCCTATAGGGTCAGAACAGTGAGCTTGCTCAGAACAAATGAACTGTGCTTCCTACACACACGGGCCATATCTAGTTCAACTCTGATTGGAAACTGACAAAAACAGTAGCTTCTCTTCAGTCCAATACACTGTACTTGCTGGGAACAGACGCGAGTGCTATTGGCACTGTGTATGGCAATGGGAGCGCAATAGTGACTCTTCTTAGCAGAAAACAACTCTTGCTCGTAGGACCAGAAACTGCATGTCATTCAACTCATTTTAGGACTGGGAAACAAACGCTAGCTCGGCTTACAAGAAACAAACTCTGCTTTTGAGAAAAGAGCACTCTTCCACTCTCCTGTGTTTCCTATAGGGCCAGAACAGTGAGCTTGCTCAGAACAAAAGAACTGTGCTTCCTACACACACGAGCCATATCTAGTTCAACTCTGCTTAGGAAACTGACAAGAACAGAACCTTCTCTTCAGTCCAATACACTGTAGTGGCTGGAAACAGACGCGAGTGCTATTTCCACTGTGTATGGCAAAGGGAGCGCAATAGCGACTTTCCTTACCAGAAAAAAACTCTTGCTTGTAGGACCAGAAACTGCATGTCATTCAACTCCGTTCAGGACTGGGAAACAAACGCTAGCTCGCCTTACAAGAAACACACTCTGCTTTGAGAAAAGAGCACTCTTCTACTCTCCTGTGTTTCCTATAGGGCCAGAACAGTGAGATTGCTCAGAACAAAAGAACTGTGCTTCCTACACACACGGGCCATATCTAGTTCAACTCTGCTTAGGAAACTGACAAGAACAGTAGCTTCTCTTCAGTACAATACACTGTACTTGCTGGGAACAGACGCGAGTGCTATTTGCACTGTTTATGGCAATGGGAGCGCAATAGTGACTCTTCTTAGCAGAAAACAACTCTTGCTCTTAGGGCCAGAAACTGCATGTCATTCAACTCCGTTTAGGACTGGGAAACAAACGCTAGCTCGCCTTACAAGAAACACACTCTGCTTTTGAGAAAAGAGCACTCTTCTACTCTCCTGTGTTTCCTATAGGGCCAGAACAGTGAACTTGCTCAGAACAAAAGAACTGTGCTTCCTACACACAGGGGCCATTTCTAGTTCAACTCTGCTTAGGAAACTGACAAGAACAGTAGCTTCTCTTCAGTCCAATACACTGTAGTTGCTGGGAACAGACCTGAGTGCTATTTGCACTGTGTATGGCAATGGGAGCACAATAGTGACTTTCCTTACCAGAAAACAACTCTTGCTCGTAGGACCAGAAACTGCATGGGATTCAACTCCGTTTAGGACTGGGAAACAAACGCTAGCTCTCCTTATAAAAAACACACTCTGCTTTTGACAAAAGAGCACTCTTCTACTCTCCTGTGTTTCCTATAGGGCCAGAACAGTGAGCTTGCTCAGAACAAAAGAACTGTGCTTCCTAAACACATGGGCCATACCTACTTCAGCTCTGCCTAAGAAACTGATCAGAACAGTAGCTTCTCTTCAGTCCAATACACTGTAGTTGCTGGGAAAAGACCTGAGTTCTATTTCCACTGTGTATGCCAAAGGGAGCACAATAGTGACTTTCCTTACCAGAAAACAACTCTTGCTCATAGGAACAGAAACTGCATGGGATTCAACTCCGTTTAGGACTCGAAACAAACGCTAGCTCTCCTTACAAGAAACACACTCTGCTTCTGGGAAAAGAGCACTCTTCTACTCTCCTGTGTTTCCTATAGGGCCAGAACAGTGAGCTTGCTCAGAAAAAAATGAACTGTGCTTCCTACACACACGGGCCATATCTAGTTCAACTCTGGTTAGGAAACTGACAAGAACAGTAGCTTCTCTTCAGTCCAATACACTGTACTTGCTGGGAACCGACGCGAGTGCTATTTGCACTGTGTATTGCAATGGGAGTGCAATAGTGACTCTTCTTAGCAGAAAACAACTCTTGCTCGTAGGACCAGAAACTGCATGTCATTCAACTCCGTTTAGGACTGGGAAACAAACGCTAGCTCTCCTTACAAGAAACGCACTCTGCTTTTGAGAAAAGAGCACTTTTCTACTCTCCTGTGTTTCCTATAGGGCCAGAACAGTGAGCTTGCTCAGAACAAAAGAACTGTGCTTCCTACACACACGGGCCATATCTAGTTCAACTCTGCTTAGGAAACTGACAAGAACAGTAGCTATTCTTCAGTCTAATACACTGTACTTGCTGGGAACCAACGCGAGTGCTATTGGCACTGTGAATGTCAATGGGAGGACAATAGTGACTCCTCTTAGCAGAAAACTACTATTGCTCGTAGGACCAGAAACTGCATGTCATTCAACTCCGTTTAGGACTGGGAAACAAAAGCTAGCTCTCCTTACAAGAAACGCACTCTGCTTTTGAGAAAAGAGCACTTTTCTACTCTCCTGTGTTTCCTATAGGGCCAGAACAGTGAGCTTGCTCAGAACAAAAGAACTGTGCTTCCTACACACACGGGCCATATCTAGTTCAACTCTGCTTAGGAAACTGACAAGAACAGTAGCTATTCTTCAGTCTAATACACTGTACTTGCTGGGAACCAACGCAAGTGCTATTGGCACTGTGAATGGCAATGGGAGGACAATAGTGACTCTTCTTAGCAGAAAACTACTATTGCTCGTAGGACCAGAAACTGCATGTCATTCAACTCTGTTTAGGACTGGGAAACAAAAGCTAGCTCTCCTTACAAGAAACGCACTCTGCTTTTGAGAAAAGAGCACTTTTCTACTCTCCTGTGTTTCCTATAGGGCCAGAACAGTGAGCTTGCTCAGAACAAAAGAATTGTGCTTTCTACACACAGGGGCCATACCTACTTCACCTCTGCATAAGAAACTGATCAGAACAGTAGCTTCTCTTCATTCCAATACACTGTAGTTGCTGGGAAGAGACCTGAGTGCTATTTCTACTGTGTATGGCAAAGCGAGCACAATAGTGACTTTCCTAAAAAGAAAACAACTCTTGCTCATAGGACCAGAAACTGCATGGGATTCAACTCCGTTTAAGACTGGGAAACAAACGCTAGCTCTCCTTATAAGAAACACACTCTGCTTTTGAGAAAAGAGCACTTTTCTACTCTCCTGTGTTTCCTATAGGGCCAGAACAGCTAGCTTGCTCAGAACAAAGGAACTGTGCGTTCTACGCACACGGGCCATACCTACTTCAGCTCTGCATAAGAAACTGATCAGAACAGTAGCTTCTCTTCAGTCCAATACACTGTAGTTTCTGGGAACACACCTGAGTGCTATTTCCACTGTGTATGGCAAAGGGAGCACAATAGTGACTTTCCTTATCAGAAAAAAACTCTTGCTTGTAGGACCAGAAACTGCATGTCATTCAACTCCGTTCAGGACTGGGAAACAAACGCTCCCTCGCCTTACAAGAAACACACTCTGCTTTGAGAAAAGAGCACTCTTCTACTCTCCTGTGTTTCCTAGAGGGCCAGAACAGTGAGCTTGCTCAGAACAAAAGAACTGTGCTTCCTACACACACGGGCCATATCTAGTTCAACTCTGCTTAGGAAACTGACAAGAACAGTAGCTTCTCTTCAGTCCAATACACTGTACTTGCTGGGAACAGACGCGAGTGCTATTTGCACTGTTTATGGCAATGGGAACACAATAGTGACTCTTCTTAGCAGAAAACAACTCTTGCTCGTAGGACCAGAAACTTCATGTCATTCAACTCAGTTTAGGACTGGGAAACAAACGCTAGCTCGTCTTACAAGAAACGCACTCTGCTTTTGAGAAAAGAGCACTCTTCTACTCTCCTGTGTTTCCTAGAGGGCCAGAAAAGTGAACTTGCTCAGAACAAAAGAACTGTGCTTCCTACACACAGGGGCCATATCTAGTTCAACTCTGCTTAGGAAACTGACAAGAACAGTAGCTTCTCTTCAGTCCAATACACTGTACTTGCTGGGAACAGACACGAGTGCTATTGGCACTGAGTATGGCAATGGGAGCGCAATAGTGACTCTTCTTAGCAGAAAACATCTCTTGCTCGTAGGACCAGAAACTGCATGGGATTCAACTCCGTTTAAGACTGGGAAACAAACGCTAGCTCTCCTTATAAAAAACACACTCTGCTTTTGAGAAAAGAGCACTCTTCTACTCTCCTGTGTTTCCTATAGGGCCAGAACAGTGAGCTTGCTCAGAACAAAAGAACTGTGCTTCCTACACACTCGGGCCATATCTAGTTCAACTCTGCTTAGGAAACTGACAAGAACAGTAGCTTCTCTTCAGTCCAATACACTGTAGTTGCTGGGAACCGACCTGAGTGCTATTTCCACTGTGTATGGCAAAGGGAGCGCAATAGTGACTTTCCTTACCAGAAAACAACACTTGCTCGTAGGACCAGAAACTGCATGGGATTCAACTCCATTTAGGACTGGGAAACAAACGCTAGCTCTCCTTATAAAAAACACACTCTGCTTTTGAGAAAAGAGCACACTTCTACTCCCCTGTGTTTCCTATAGGGCCAGAACAGTGAGCTTGCTCAGAACAAAAGAACTGTGCTTTCTACACACACAGGCCATATCTAGTTCAACTATGCTTAGGAAACTGACAAGAACAGAAGCTTCTCTTCAGTCCAATACACTGTACTTGCTGGGAACAGACGCGAGTGCTATTGGCACTGTGTATGGCAATGGGAGCGCAATAGTGACTCTTCTTAGCAGAAAACAACTCTTGCTCGTAGGACCAAAAACTGCATGGGATTCAACTCCGTTTATAACTGGAAACAAACCCTAGCTCGCCTTACAAGAAACACACTCTGCTTTTGAGAAAAGAGCACTCTTCTACTCTCCTGTGTTTTCTACAGGGCCAGAACAGTGAGCTTGCTCAGAACAAAAGAACTGTGCTTCCTACACACACGGGGCATATCTAGTTCAACTCTGGTTAGGAAACTGACAAGAACAGTAGCTTCTCTTCAGTCCAATAGACTGTACTTGCTGGGAACACACGCGAGTGCTATTGGCACTGTGTATGGCAATGGGAGCTCAATAGTGACTCTTCTAAGCAGAAAAAAACTCTTTCTCGTAGGACCAGAAACTGCATGGGTTTCTACTCCCTTTAGGACTGGGAAACAAACCCTAGCTTGCCTTACAAGAAACACACTCTGCTTTTGAGAAAAGAGCACTCTTCTACTCTCCTGTGATTCCTATAGGGCCAGAACAGTGAGCTTGCTCAGAAAAAAATGAACTGTGCTTCCTACACACACGGGCCATATCTAGTTTGACTCTGATTAGGAAACTGACAAGAACAGTAGCTTCTCTTCAGTCCAATACACTGTACTTGCTGGGAACCAACGCGAGTGCTATTTGCACTGTGTATGGCAATGGGAGCACAATAGTGACTCTTCTTAGGAGAAAACAACTCTTGCACGTAGGAACAGAAACTGCATGTCATTCAACTCCGTTTAGGACTGGGAAACAAACGCTAGCTCTCCTTACAAGAAACGCTTTCTGCTTTTGAGAAAAGAGCACTCTTCTACTCTCCTGTGTTTCCTATAGGGCCAGAACAGTGAGCTTGCTCAGAACAAAAGAACTGTGCTTCCTACACACATGGGCCATACCTACTTCAGCTCTGCCTAAGAAACTGATCAGAACAGTAGCTTCTCTTCAGTCCAATACACTGTAGTTGCTGGGAACAGACGCGAGTGCTATTTCCACTGTGTATGGCAAAGGGAGCACAATAGTGACTTTCCTTACCAGAAAACAACTCTTGCTCGTAGGAACAGAAACTGCATGGGATTCAACTCCGTTTAGGACTCGAAACAAACGCTAGCTCTCCTTACAAGAAACACACTCTGCTTTTGAGAAAAGAGCACTCTTCTACTCTCCTGTGTTTCCTATAGGGCCAGAACAGTGAGCTTGCTCAGAACAAAAGAACTGTGCTTCCTACACACACGGGCCATATCTAGTTCAACTCTGCTTAGGAAACTGACCAGAACAGTAGATTCTCTTCAGTCCAATACACTGTAGTTGCTGGGAACAGACCTGAGTGCTATTTCCACTGTGTATGGCAAAGGGAGCACAATAGTGACTTTCCTTACCAGAAAACAACTCTTGCTCGTAGGACCAGAAACTGCATGGGATTCAACTCCATTTAGGACTGGGAAACAAACGCTAGCTCTCCTTATAAAAAACACACTCTGCTTTTGACAAAAGAGCACTCTTCTACTCTCCTGTATTTCCTAAAGAGCCAGAACAGTGAGCTTGCTCAGAACAAAAGAACTGTGCTTCCTACACACATGGGCCATACCTACTTCAGCTCTGCCTAAGAAACTGATCAGAACAGTAGCTTCTCTTCAGTCCAATACACTGTAGTTGCTGGGAACAGACCTGAGTGCTCTTTCCACTGTGTATGGCAAAGGGAGCACAATAGTGACTTTCCTTAACAGAAAACAACTCTTGCTCGTAGGAACAGAAACTGCATGGGATTCAACTCCGTTTAGGACTTAAACAAACGCTAGCTCTCCTTACAAGAAACACACTCTGCTTTTGAGAAAAGAGCACTCTTCTACTCTCCTGTGTTTCCCATAGGGCCAGAACAGTGAGCTTGCTCAGAAAAAAATGAACTGTGCT